>NC_133658.1:520429909-520729909 GCF_037893015.1 Macrotis lagotis | reverse complement strand
TCAAAAGTATTTAATAAAATAAAAAACTAAGAAAACCAACCATAAATTTTTTTAAATTCATCTGTAAGAAAAAGCTATCAACAATTTCCATATATAATAATGAAAAAGAAATAAGAGGAAGCAAGGCTTTCCTAGTAGCAGATCTCAAACTGTACTATAAAGCAGTAATCACCAAACCAATTCAGTACTTGATAAAAATTAGAAAAGATGACCAATGAAACATCAGGTAAAAAAGAGCCAGAGTAATTAAATATAATGTAATAATGTTTATTAACCCAAGAGCTCCAACTACTATGATAAGGACTTAGTGAGTAACAAGAACAATATGATGGAAAAAAGCTAAACAGCATTCTAAAAAGAAATTAGCAGATAACCACATCACACCATATTCTGAAAAAAAAATACAAATTAATACATTACTTAGATTCAGAAATTTGAGTTGCCCCATTGATTTTCTACCCTACTAGTTATGTGAATAGCTTATCTCTTTTTTCCCCTGGACATCTACTTTCTAGTTCTTCTTCTAAGAATAATGAATATCACTTCCTGTGGAAAAAATATGTTAATGGTTACCTTATTGTTTCACTCAAAATATTTGTTGATTTCCCAAAACATGACTTCACCAGCTACCAACCTTCCCTGTGAGTTGTTTCCTTCATTAAATTTTAAGCTCCTAGGTGCTGCTAGGTGGTGCAGTGAATAAAGCACCAGCCCCGGAGTCAGGAGTACCTGAGTTCAAATCCGACCTCAGACACTTAGCAATTATCTAGCTGTGTGGTCTTGGGCAAGCCACTTAACCCCATTTGCCTTGCAAAATCCTAAAAAAAAAAAAACTTTAATGAATGTAATGATGAATCATGATTCCAGAAGAATGAATAAACAAACATATATGGTTGCTTAATTGTCCTTTATTCTCAGAGAAGACCAAAATGACATTACTGTGCTGAGGTCAAGATACAATGTCTTCAACTATGGCTGATCAGCCAATACAAGCTCAGAAAGTTCTACACTAGGTCAGGCACAAATAGTCTATATGAATATTTGGAGTAGAGATGTCTCTAAATAAGTGCACTTCACTTTTTTTTTGAGCTACTGTAGCTCTGCTTCACTTTTTTGATGCAAGTACACAATGTGGGAAGATCCTGTGCCAGTGTCTCCCATGTCACTCAATGGATTTCGAAGTTCTTCAGAGAGACCTTGAGAATTGCCCTCATATGACTTCTGACAAACATGTAAGTTCTTGCCTTGTGTGAATTTTTCAAAATTAGTCTTTTAGACAAATATTCAGTTGGCATTCAAATATGATCAGCCCATCAACCTTGTATTCTCTGCAGTAGAGTTTGAATGATTGACATTTAGCTTGAGAAAGGATCTCAGAGTCCAGTATCTTATCTTGCTAGAAGATCTTCAGAATCTTCCTAAGACAATTCAAATGAAAATGATTCAGTTTCCTGGCATGTGCTGGTATACTATTCAGGTTTCATAAGCATACAACAATGAGGATATTACAATGATTCTATAGACTTTCAGTTTGGTAGGCAGCCTAATACCTCTTCTCTCCCACACTTTCCTTTGGAGTCTTCCAAGCATTGGGCTAGCTACTATAAATGGTAATGCATGCATCAACCACATTATTTATGTGTACATCCCTGGAAAGTATTCTGCCAAGGTCAGTGAATTTATTCACAGAATTCAAAATTTTTCTATTTGTCATAGCCAATTGTTCCATGTATAAATGCTACAGTTTTGGCTGATGGAGAACCTGTTTCCTTGATGTTAATCATCAGACTCAAATTAGCACAAGCAGCTGAGAATGAATCCAAGTTGCATCTCAACCTCAGAGGTTCCACTGAGTACACAATTATCTTAGAACAAAAGATCACAAAACTCTTCCTCTACTTTAGTCTTGGCTTGTTTTCATTTAAAGTTAAGTAATTTACCATCAATATGGTTGGTAGCTGACTTTGATGCCATTTTTCTTCTTTGAAAGTGTTTTTCTTTGCTGAAAACATCATGGGAGCAAGCAAATAGTCCTGATTCACTCCAAAGGTGACTGGGAAAGCTCCCTAGAATCATTCATTATCCAGACCTATACAGGTATACTGTTATGAAACTAGTGAATGAGACTAGTGAACTTCTGTGAGCAACAAATTTTGTCATGACCTTTCACAAGCCCTCATGACTGAAAGTATCAAAGGCACTGGTCAAATCAATAAGCATTGTGTACTGGCCTTTTCCTGGAATTTCTCCTGGAGTTATAGGACAACAAATACCTTATTGGCCATTCCTTGAACCTTTATGAAGCCATATGCCACAAGCGTGTATAAGAGTTGTGAGTAAAGCATTTCCATTTTATATGTACTTCCTTTATTTTTACCCTTTCCCTGTTTGTATTGCAGTTCCACTTTTGTCTGAAACCTTCTTTACTGTGGAAACAGCAAGAATAGTCATTAGGTTATAAGAGATAGTCAGCCTTAAGAAGAGCCTTTCCTGTTACTAGCCTAGCTGCAAATCCAATCACAGCATACTAAATCTCCTATTCCTATCCAGCTAAGTCCCCAAAATTGGCTTTATTCAATCCTAAGGTATAACATACCCAATCTATCTCCTGCATAAATAGAAACCTATACAAGTTTTCTTCTTTTGTTCTTTGGGTGTATGAATAGGGCTCCCTTACTGGCTAACTCAATAAATCGTTGTTTCTAAAATCTTAGTATTGGGTTTGGACTATGATTTTGGTTTGGGGGGTTTACTTCTGGCTCTAGTTCTGATTTGATGTGACTATAATGCTTGCTATGAACTAGGATACAAATATAGAAACAAAGATAGTATCTCTCCTTGAACTTTTATTTTAAAAGAAAAGGACAATGTTCTTAGGATGGTAGTGGTGATGTAGGGCCATGTTGATCTGGAAAGTTACAAGACTAGTGAGTGGGGCCACAGGGGAGTAGGTGATCTGATAATGGATCCAGAAGTGGAAAGTTGTGAGGACTAGGAGGGGGGAAGGAAAGAATGCAGGTGAGATCCAAGAAGACATCTGATAATTAGGGAATATCTGGTGATGAAAACATACCTATACGCTTGTTAGAGAAGTGGTGGTCTGAAACTACATAATTAGACATACATTTTCATCCAAAAATTTGTCTTCCTTGGGGTGGCTGGGTGGCACAGTGGATGGAGTACCGGCCCTAGAGTCGGAAGTGCCTGAGCTTGGATCTGACCTCAGATACTTGGTAATTGCCTAGCTGTGTGGCCTTGGGCAGGCCACTTAACCCCATTTGCCTTGCAAAAAAAAAAAATCCTTAAAAAAATTTGTTTTCCTTGACTATTCTTGGTAATGATGCAAAAGTAAAAAGCAAAGAAAGGAAAAAATCAACAATGAAAAGTTTAAATAAGAGCATAAGGAAACACAAATAAGTTAGTCAGTATTAATGCTATCCCACCAAATGCAATAGTTCTTAAAAGCAAAGTACATATCAAATATACTAGTCTCTTTTAATGGCCTTCTCTATATAAGAAATGTTTATGTCACTGATGCTGAGTGAGATGAGCAGAATCAAAAAAACACTGTACACCTTAACAGCCACATGGGGACGATGATCAACTTTGATGGACTCACTCATTCCATCAGTGCAATAATCAGGGACAATTTGGGATTGTCTGCAATGGAGCATACCATCTATATCCAGAGAAAGAACTGTGGAGTTTGAACAAAGACCAAGGACTTTTACCTTCAATTTAGAAAAAAAAAACTGGTATCTTATTGTCTGATCTTGCTATCACTTATACTTTATGTTTCTTCCTTAAGGATATGATTTCTCTCTCATTGCATTCAATTTGGATGAATGTATACTATGGAAACAAAATAAAGACTGGCAAATTGCCTTCTGTGAGGGGTGGGGGAGGGAAGTAGGATTGGGGGGAAATTGTAAAACTCAAAATAAATAAAATCTTTTAAAAAAGAAATGCTCATGTCTAATAATGTTTATGCTATGATAAAGGGAAGGATGAGAAAGAAGCAATCTGCTAAAGAAAATAGGAACATATAAAAGGAACGTGTAAAGAGGTTTGCCTTTGAAAGGTCTCACTGTAAGACCATTTAGGGGTTTTGTAAAGAAGGATGGGTTCCTTCTTAGGCAAATCTTACAGACTTGTAAGGTCACAGAGGAAAATCTATTAGTTTGAAGATTCTAGCAAGTTTCCACACATGGAAGATTCTAGAGTAGGAGAGAAGGAAAGGCAATGATAGATAGAATCATGTGGCATGACTATGACTAAAATGAGAAAAAGGAAAGATAATAAGAGGGAGACATTTGAGATGAAGTGGAAAGGAAAAGAAGGAAACCTCAAAGAATTATCTCAATTTTTTCAGTGAAGCATAAGAATTCCTCAGCTGATAAGAGAGAAGCAAAAGGGAATGAGAGGCTTATCTTTCCCTGCCTAACTGCATTCCTGGCTGTTCAAACAAGAGCTTTCCTTTTTCAAGAAAGGTAAGTTTAGAATGAATACAAATCTTAAATTTTCTCAATAAATTCCAACATCAGAAAGAGGTTGATCACAAGAAACTTGAAAGATAAGCTTTATTTCAGCTAAAAGTTTCTAGACTTCTAGAAGAAGTCATTCTGATTCCTCCTTAATCTTGGTTTCTTCTCTCTGAGATTACCTAGTTTATCTTGTATATAACTGATTTGTTAATAATAATAATAATAGCATATATATGCTAATATATATATATGGTTTGAAAAGTACATTAGAAATATCTCACTGTGTTTGCAACTATCTTCCTATTGGACTATAAACTCCTTCAGAGTGGGGACTATGTTTTGCTTTTCTTTTTTATCCCCATGTTTAGCAAAGAACCCAGATTGTAGTGGATGATTGATAAATTGATGGAGTTGAGTTGATATAGAGAATACAAATATAATATATACACATAATTGTGATGTATAGATCTTTTATGTAAATGCAAACTTATGGTGGAACATTTCCTCATTACCTTAAGCTGTGGTACAAGTTTAAAATATTAAATTTAAGGAAATTTTATACAAGTTCATACAAGATGGATCGGGGAAGCTAGAAATGTTTTGCAGGCATCTGCACTACTTTTTGCACATCTTCAAAAAGCACAACTATGACCTTCCACAAAATATCTCTGGTGAAGTTTACTGATGAAAGAATCCAACTAATCATTCAATGATAAAAAGCCATAGTCCCTTTTACATAATCCATTTAAAGAAAGTCTACTGCTCCCATAGGACCTGGTACTGGCACCTCCAAACTAGGGCAGCTCACCTCCCTACATACTCCAGAACTGAATACTCTCCAAAGATAGGAGAAAAAAATACAACCAAGAATGTCAAGGAGTCTTAAGCACAATGGTCTCCAAGAGACAGCCAATGGAGGGTATCAATAATGGTACTTTGAGAAGCTTCTACTGAGACTTGACTCATCATTTTGTCAAGCTCTCTCAGACTCTCAGGTCCCTTTATCCATATTAATAAAAACAGTTCAAGGATCAAGGAAACTTAGGTGTTTTATAAGGAAGGATGGGATCCTTCTTAGGCAGATCTTGTGGTTTCATTCCTGTGAAGTCATAGTGGAAAACCTATTAGCTGGAAGTTTCTAGCAAGTTTCCACACATGGAAGAATCTAGAGTAGGAGAGAAGGGGAAGGTAATAGAAGGTAAAAGACTGTGATGTGGCTAGGGCATATAAACAGACTATTAGATTGTGAAAGATTAGGTCTCTGGGTTTTCTAGACCATAAAATTCTCTACCTAGTTTGCCCACACTCTTAATTCAATTCATTTCAACTAACACTTCATAAGTGTTATTTATTATGTCATGATTCCTAATTCTAGACAAACATTGGAAATGACCAAGCTCAAAAACTTGTCAGTGCTGGTCTAGAAACAAAGGTCTAATAGTTCTTACTTGCAAAATTCTAAAATGTAACTTTCCTTTTTTGTGGCTCCTTTGAAAGAGTAATTACTCTATAACTCTTTTGGTGATTTTACTGCTCTATCACTATAACTAGAAACACTTTTCTGCATGAATCTCTTTTTTGAAATTTAACACCTCACATGAATTTTGCCTCTTGTTTCCTGAATCACTTGTATCTCCTTTTTCTTCCATTTTGATTCATAGTCTTTTCTACCAGTTATCCTGATTTAATGTCTGATACATTGCTTTAGGTTTTTTCATTATTCCCTTCTTTGATTTTCTTTCACATTGTCCACATACTTCAACTTCTTACTGCCCTGTGACTCAGTCCTATTTTCTTCACATCCACTTTTAACTTTATGGCTGTTGTAAAGCAAGATCTGGAAGTTTCAAGTGGGAGTTTTTACTCTATCTTTCTGGACCTTATTCAGCAGTTCAGCCTTTGATTGGTGCTGAATCAATGAGCTACATGGCCAATGCTTGAGTTTCAGATAGGGACTGTTTTGTAACCTGACCTCCTGGATCAAATTTTATTGAATTGCAAGATATTTATTTCTACTGAGTTTTAAGATACAATCATCTCCCTTCAAATTGAGGTTGATGTATGTGTATAGTTTGTAGCTGAGCTCAGCATGAAAAAAGTCCCAACATGGTGTTTCTAAAAGCCATTGTTCACCAATGATTATTTCTTTTCTCAGTTCAATTCTTTCTCTACTCTCACTGCATTTACAGTTTGACCTTCTAGAATATTTCTGATAATGCTAAATTGAAATAGAATCAATGGCATGTTCCCCCAAAGAGCTAGTGAGATTGACAGAATAATGAGACAATTTAAAAGCCATTCTGGTAACAACAATCCTCCCTCCCCACAAAAAACAATCTATGATGAAAGTAATGAAAAAAATTCAGAGTTTGGACTAGATCCCACAATCATTCCTGACCAGAAGAAATCTCTCTCTCTCTCTCTCTCATGAAATCCCAAAAGATTCCCTTTGTATATCTGTGTCACTAAAAACTTTATTTCTCATCATAATTATTTATGCATATCTTATCAACCCTATTATACCATAAGCCCCAAGAGAGCCAGTGTCTGCTTAATATGTCTTACATATAATTTCAATGCCAAATGAATAAATGAATAAGATTGACAAGCAAAAGTTTTGACTAAAGAACTCAAGCTATCAGGCACATAAACATTCTCAATTCCTTAAAAATAGTTTTTCTCAATCTGAAAAGACTTACCTGGACTGATGCTTAGTAAAGTGAGCAGAACCAAAAGAACTCTGTCTACAGTAACAGTAATACTGTGCAATGAGCTACTATGGTAGATTTAGCTCTTCTCATCAATACAATTCCAAAAGACTTATGAGAGAAAATTCTCTTCACAGCCAGATGGAGTCTGAATGCAGATCAATACAGATTATTTTCGCTTTCTATGGGGGTTTTTTTGGTGGAGTTTTCTTGCTTTTGTTCTGTTTCTTTTTTTTTCACAACATGACTAATGCAGGAATATAATTAACATCATTTATATATGTATAAACTATATTATATTGTTTGCCATCTTGGGGAGCACAGAAATGAGGGAGAAAAATTTGGAACTTAAATTATTATTAAGAAATGAAAGTTGGGGAGCAGCTAAGTAGTGCAGTAGATAGAGCACCAGCCCTGAAGTCAGGAGAACCTGAGTTCAAATACAACCTCAGACACTTAATAATTAGCTGTGTGACCTTGGGCAAGTCACTTAACCCCATTGCCTTGTAAAAACACAACAAAAAAAAAAGCAATGAATGTTGAAAACCATCTTTATATGTAATTGGAAAAAATAAAATACTATTTACATTAAAAAATAATTACTTTAAATAAACACTTAAGTAAATAAATACATTTTAAAATACTCTTTCTGCTAAGAGAAAAATGCATCCTCATATAGCACTTTAAGGTTTTCCTTAATGTTTCTTTTATATCAGTTTAGCCAGGCATATAAAATAGGCTCAGAAAAACTAGAAATCATCTGGTCAAACTTTTTTCATTTTACACATAATAAAACTGAAACCTAAAGAAAATAAGTAATTGTTCCAGGGCCACATAGTGGCAAAATCTCAAAGTTCAAAGGGCCCTGAAAGGTATTGAAATCCCATCTATCTTGTTTTACAAATGAAGAAACTAGAGCCACAGCAAGGTTAAGTGACCTGTCCAAATTCATCCAGATATGTGTCAGAGTCAGAATTTGAACTGAAGTTGACATCTCTTCCACTGTACCATATTGTCTCACTGCCACCTGTCTAATGATGTTACCTGTAAGTGGAAAAAGTCAGAAATAGAACTGACTGTAAGAGAATGGATTTGTATTCCATCAGTTAAGACAATATAAAATATTCAGAACCCTGATGTTCAGATTAAGATTGATAATCTGCTTCCTGAGCTAGCACTTAATCTCCAATATGTTAAGGCTATGCAATTTTTCCTAACTATAACATTCTAGCATTCCTGTGTATAATATTTGGAAATGACATAAATATCTCCCTGTATATCACCCTTAGATTCATACTTTAAAATGTACAAGAGATGCTTTTTTATAGGAGCAAATTTATTTGGACCAAACTCAAGATTTCAGTGATGTAGGAAACTCATGAGGAGAACTACATCAACCAAGGTAGATGCAATTTGTAGTCCTAGAGAGTTACCTGGGGCATTCAAAGGCACAGCCTATAGATGTCAGAAGAAGGACAGCAACTCAAGATTTCCTGACTCTGAAAGACTAGTGTGTTCTCCACCTCAAGTCAGAAAATAACAATTACTGATGGCATTTTGGTTAGTCCTATGTAGGAATGAATCAAAATGTACAATAAACATTTATTATAAAATATTCCCGGGGCGGAGCCAAGATGGTGACATGAAGGGATGGAGTCTTAGGAGCTCTCTGATAAAAACTCATAAGCTAAGGACTCTAACTAAACTTTCGAGAGACAGAACCCACAAAGGGACCCAGTGAGGCAGTTCTCCTACTCAAGGTAACCTGGAAAAGAGCAGAAAGGCTCTGCTCCCCAGGGTCGGAGGGGCGGCCCACCGGAGGGGTGGCCCACCAGAACAAAAGAACCTCAGCCTCTTGGAGGCAGCCCAAGGGCACTGGGAGCCACGGCTCACAGCAGCGGGGGAGTCTCCTGAGCTACACCTCGGGGAGCACCTGGCACAAAGTGGGGGAACAGCTGGGGACCTCTGCCAGAGCAAGCACGTGGAGCCCAGCCCTCCGGGCACACAGCCAGCAGCTTGGTCTTTCAGCAGCCCAGACCAGGAAACAGAAGTAGGCAGAGCCAGTAAGCAGGAGCCCCCAGGGCATGAGACCATTGAACCTAGGGAGGGTAGTGAAGAGAGACTGCCCAGCTCCGTCCTCTGCCTCTGGAACAGGACTCTGGGGCTCTGACCACATTCAGATCCTGATCCCAGTCTAGGCCCCCCCATAGAACAACAGGGTCCCCCCACCTCAGCCCCATGGCAGAGGGGGGCGCTTATGGTCATTCACAGACCAGGAGGGAGGACAGAGCCTCACACACTGAGACCCTTGTGGGAGTGTCCCAAAAGCTCAGGAAGCACCCCAAAAAACAGGCTTAGGCTGGGAAAATGAGCAAGCAAAGAAACAAGAGGAAGACCATTGATAAATATTTTGCAAATGAGCCCAAGAAGGATCAAAATACTCAGTCTGAAGATGAGGAAGCACAAGCTCCTGCATGTAAAGACTCCAAGAAAAACAGAAATTGGGCTCAGACTATGACAGAGCTCAAAAAAGACTGAAAATCAAATGAGGGACTTGGAAGAAAAACTGAGAAAAGAAAGGAGAGATATGCAGGAAAAACATGAAAATGAAGTCAGCAGCTTAGTCAAGGAAATCCAAAAAAATGCTGAAGAAAATAACATGCTAAAAACCAGCTTAGGTCAAATGGATAAAACAGTTCAAAAAGTTATTGAGGAGAAGAATGCTTTAAAAAGCAAAATGGGCCAGATGGAAAAAGAGATGAGAAAACTCTCTGAGGAGAACAAATCCTTCAGACAAAGAATAGAATTCAGGCAGATTGATGAATTTACCAGAAATCAGCAATCAATACTTCAAAAACCAAAAAAAAATGAAAAATTAGAAGAAAATGTGAAATAACTCATTGAAAAAACAACTGATATGGAAAACAGACTTAGGAAAGATAATTTAAAAATTATTGGAATACCTGAAAGTCATGATCAGGAAAAGAGCCTTGACATCATTTTCAAAGAATTACTACAGGAAAATTGCCCTGATATTCTAGAAGCAGAGGGCAAAATAGAAATGGAGAGAATTCACCGATCCCCCAGAGAAAGAGATCCCAAAAAAACCAACCCCTAGGAATATTATAGCCAAGTTCCAGAACGCCCAAGTCAAAGAGAAAATATTACAAGCAGCCAGAAGGACACAGTTCAAATATCGTGGAGCTGCAGGACTTAGCAGCAGCTACATTGGAAGCTCGTAGGACTTGGAATACAATATACCAGAAGGCAAAAGATCTTAGAATGCAGCCAAGAATGAACTACCCAGCAAGGCTGAATGTCCTCTTCCATGGAAAAAAGATGGACTTTCAATGAACCAGGGCAATTTCAATGTTCCTTTTGGAATGGCCAGAGCTGAACAGAAGGTTTGATTTTCAGATACAGGACTCAGGTGAAGCATGGAGATTGGAGGAGAGGGGGAAAATATGAGGGACTTAATGAGGATGAACTGCATGTATTTCTGCATAGAAAAAATGACACTGGTAATACTCACATGAACCTTCTCAGTTAATAGAGCAGGTAGAGGGAGCTTTTTTAGTTGAAGCACAGGAGAAAGCTGAATTCGAAGATAAAATATGGTGTAAAAATGGAGTCAATAGGAAAAAAAGGGAAATGTAATGGGAGAAAGAAAAAGGAGAGGGGGAATAGTCCAAGATATTTCACATAATAAGATTTTTTTTTTATTACAATGAGCTATTGCAATGATATGGAAGGGGGGAGGCAAGGGGGAATGAGGGAACCTTTGCTCTCATCAGAGATGGCTAGGAGAAGAAACAGCAAATATACTCAATGGGGTATAGACAACTGGAGTAAGAAGGAGGGTGGAGCAGGGGTAAGGCGTGGGGATGTGAATAAAGGAGAAGAGGATGGACCATGGGGGGAGAATGGCCAGATATAACACATTTTCTTTTTTACTTCTTGCAAGGGGCTGGGATTGGAAGGCCTGCCCAGGACCATAGGTCCAGGTGGATTCTGGGCCTAAGGGGTGGTAAGGGGGCTCAGGGCTTCTTGGCCCCAGGACCATGGATCTGTCTGCTGCACTACTCAGCAACCCGACAGCACAGTCAGAGTGAAAGGAGAGAGAAAATATAATACATGGTAGTGTAGAAATAAGAAAGGAGGGAGTTGCGATCAGCAATGGCAACATTGGAAAAATATGGAAGTAACTTTTGTGATGGACTTATCATAAAGAATGTGATCCACCCATGACAGAGTTTTTGGTGTTGGAACAAAGACTGAAGCACATTTTTTGTTATTATTATTTGGGGGAAGGTGCAGGGCAAGTGGGGCTGGGTGGCCTGCCTGGGGCCACATAGCAGGGTGATCTTTGGGTGTCTGGGGCCGGATTCGGACCCAGGTGCTTCTGGCTCAAGGGCCAATGCTCTGTCTGCCACCCAGCCACCCCTACTATTATTACTATTTTATTTTATTTTGGGTCTTTTTTTTTCTTCTTTTTGGTTTTTGCAGGGCAGTGGGGATCGGGTGGCTTGCATGTCACATGGCTGGGTGATTATTTGGTTTACGAGGCTGGATGTGAGCTCAGATGCTCGTGGCTCCAGGGCTGGTGCTTTGTCCATTGCGCCACCTGGCCATACTTACAATTATTACTATGATTTTTTTCATTTAGATTTTTTTTCTTTTAATTTTTTTCTCCCCTTTACTTTTTTCGCCCAAGCAAGTCTATCTATATTCATGGGGGGAGGGGTATTTTGTTTACTTGTAAACAAGAATATTTTATTAATGTAAAAAAAAATTTGTACAAAATGAGAATAAAAAATAAATTTAAAAAAATAAAAAAATAAAAAAATAAAATATCCCCAAATGCATTAATTTTTTAACCTTACAGCTCAATGACCTAATAGAAACCCTAAGCAGTAAGATGATGGAGGAGATGCTAGGACTGGAGTCAGGATAACAAAAGTTCAAATCTGGTATCAGAAATTTATTAGGAGCAGAGGCAAGTCAGTTAACCCTGTTTACATTAGTTTTCTCATCTGTAAAATAAGCTACCTTGTATGCAATGCAAACCATTCTAAAATCTTTGCCCTCCTCCCCCAAAAAATGGGATCATGAAGAGTCAAATATGACTAAAATAAATGAACAACACCAACAACAGACCACCCTACATTTTATAACTTAGAGAAAAAGCACAAGAGTTTAAACTACATAGGAGCTATTTAGGGTCTGGGCAATGAAGTTATTTTGTTTTTATTTTTTTCTCCCATTGCTTTCACACACAAATCAAAGGAGGGGGTGAACATTTGTATTATTTTAAGTTCAAGCTGATGACTGAGGGTGAGTGAATCAGGAGTTGATTAATCTCCTGACCTGTACCCATGTTTTTCTTATTATTTTGAAATTTTTTTTATTCAAATATGAGAGTTAGCTTCCTAACTGACTAAAGAACTAAAAAATAAGAATAGTGTTACAACCACAGACATTTTAAACTATTCAGAAAAACAATTATATTTTAATTGTTATAATTCAATCATAAAATATTGACCTTCAAGTTAATAGAATCTTTACTAAGATATTAATTCATGATTCAATTATTTCCTCAACAAATATTTATTTATGTTGCTAAAGTAGAAAATACTGTTCTAGGTATTATGAGGGAATACAGAGATGACTAAGATACTTTCATCAGTCTTGTAAAAACAGTCTAGTTATTTAAATTTTAACCTTAGTAATTTAAAAATAAATCCGGCTTCCAAATCTAATATCTTCAATATTTATACATTCTAAGAGTCTCTTTCTTGGAACTATTAATGAACCTTTAATAATAACATAATTTTATAGAAAATAAATTTATCACATTTCTTTGTCCTTGGGCAGTTCAACATTCTACTATAACAAGTTCTACATCAATGGTCTAATGAAATCACTTATTTAAAGTGGAGCAGATTGTTCCTTTGTTCCTCAGTATTATCCTCTACATTATTCTTCTTTATGGAAATAACAAAAGTACAGTTTCAGAGTCCTTTACCTGCTGTCCATCTCTTTATTACTCATTGCTATGAAGCTGTCCTAACAGTACTTCTGCTTTGCATGAAACAATACTAAATCAATGAAAAAGTGCCATTTTGCCTTTGTTGACTGAGAATCAATCAACAAGAATTTGTCATAATGAAAATACTTTAAATTGTGAATGAAAACCATAATGAAAATAATCTAAATCTACCAAATCATCTTCTTATACAAGTCATTACCTATGGTTAATACCTCATCATATCTAACCTGGATCCTAGAAGAGAGAACTTTTAAAAAGTTCGTTGAATGAATGAATTCAATCTTAATTATTAGGAAATTAGCTATTCTACATGAAAAAAATTGAAAATGTTAGAACTGTATATTTTGTTCAACTTTATAAAAATCTTCTAAAAATGTATCATAAATTTGAACATAAATAGACCTTTCTTGGAGACAGAAATCAATATGAATGTTTGGTATTAAAAATGTCATGATAACAGACACCTAGATGTCCTGATGGGTAGAGCACTAGCCCTAGAGTGAAGAGGATCTGAGTTCAAATCTGATCTTACCTTACTCACCTACTAGCTTGACCCTAGGCAAGTCATTTAACCTCTGCCTCACTATCAAATGAGAAAAGAATTATAAACTACCTGGTATAAAGTTAAACAAATGCTGATTATTATGAAGTGCCACATTTTTCTGTCTATTTCTTCATTTTTTCTGTCTCTTCCTTCACTGTTAGACTATCAGTTATCATTTGGTGCTGTTCTACTTCTCTCTAAACATTCTCCTTAATTTCTTTCATATTTTCTGTATCTAATAGAAAGTTAACTGTTCAGAATCTACATGTTAAATAAAGGAAAATAGATCATGTATCAGATACTAATGTAAAAAGAGTTGTGCAGGGGAATCCCTTATCAATTTGATGAGTCATTAAAACAAACTGATGAGATTTTAGAGCATATTTTTTTTTGTTGCTGTTGGATGATTCTGAGTGGCATCTCTCCATGAAAAGTATAAGCAAACTCACTGGCACCTCACTGAGAGAACACAGAATTCCTGATTGCTTCTTAGTGTTTGGGGCTCTCTCCAAAGTAACAAGTTGGCTGGGATTCAGGAAAACAGATTTATGTCAAAGCATCACCTCTCCTTATGGTCAGTAAAAATAAGCTGACAGACATGAGTAACATGGTCACAGATTAGACATTTCCCCCCAATCCTCATGTCCTCTGATACCTCACCAAACAGAAATTATGCAACAAAGATAAAACAATCTCAGTCATTTCCAATACCTAGACCATCCAGGATTTTTTTTAAAAGTTAATAAAACGGGGCAGCTAGGTGGCACAGTGGATAGAGCGCTGGCCCTGGAGTCAGGAGTACCTGAGTTCAAATCCGGCCTCAATTACCCTGCTGTGTGGCCTTGGGCAAACCACTTAACCCCATTGCCTTGCAAAAAAAAGAAGAAGAAGAAGAAGAAGAAAAGTTAATAAAAACAAAGGAGGCTAATAATCATCACTATTATTCAGTATTGTTCTAAAAATGCTCTCTGTAAAATAAGATAAGAAAAAGATGTGGAAAGAATTTGAATAGACAAAGAAGAAATAAAGCTTTCTTTGTAATTGATATGATGGCATACTTAGAGTCTTCTAGAGAATAAACTAAAAAACTAGTTGAGGAGCAGTTAGGTGGCACAGTGGATAGAGTATCAACCTTGGAATCAGGAGGACCTGAGTTCAAATCCAATCTCGGACACTTAATATAAATTACCTAATTGTGTGACCTTGGGCAAGTCACTTGACCCTATTGCCTTGCAAAATAAAATAAACTAGTTAAAATAATTAACAGACTGACAAGGGAGATTCAGAAACAATATAACTCAATAATCCAGTGTTTATAAAGTTTTTCACTTTATAACTTACCTTTTAATTTTTAAAAAATACTAATGGGAAATCTAGAAAGCATACTGAAAGAAATTAGGTTAAGACCATCAAGTTACACCATACTCTGTTACACATTTTAATGGGAATCATGAGATTAATATTAAAGATCATATTATTAAAATATAGGAGAAAAGCAAATCATATATTGCTCACAACTATGGATAATTCTTAACTAAACTGGAGACAGAGGCAATTACATAAGATAAAATAAATTCTTTTGATTCTTTGAAAATGAAAAACCTGTAAAGACAGTACTAATGCATCTAGGATAAAAAGAGAAGTGAGCAAAAGGGGATGAGGGAGAATATTTATTTTAAATTTCTCTGAGAGGGGTTTGATATTCAAGATATAGAAATAATTAATGAATACATATAAGATTAATAACCATTCTTCAAAGAACTGCAAAACATTCACAACCACTTGAAAACAGTTCCAAGTCACTAATAGTGAGAGAAATGCACATCAAAGCAATCCTGCTATTTTACTGCGCACCCTAAAAATTGACAAATATGACCAAAAAATGCAACAGTCAGTCAATGCTGGAAAGGTCGTGGGAAGCTAGGCACACTTCTACATTGCTAGTGGAGATGTGAAATGGTATAACCATTTTGGAAAACAATTTGGGACTATGCAAATAAAATTATTAAAATATCTATACCCTTTGATCTAGAGACTTCTTTACTGAGATTAAAGGATGGTCCAAGGAAGCTATCAAGAAAAGCATCCCCATATACTTCAAAGTATTTATAACTGCTTTTTTATGCTCCTAGGAATTGAAAACAAATTATATTCACATCAACTGAATAATGGCTAAGAAAATTCAGTGCATAAATGTAATGGAATATAACTGTGCTATAAGAAATTTCTGTGTAATGGATCCAGAGAAAGATGAGAAAATCTATATGAACTGATGCAGAGTAAAATAAGTAGAACAAAGAAAACAACATACAGAATAACCACAACAATATAAACAAAAAGAATGATATGCCAAAAAATCAAAAGCAAATAAAATTTTAAAGTCAAGTGGGACTCAAACAAAGAAAAATTAAAAGAAACCCTTCGATCTACCCTTTGTGGAGATGGAATATTTAAACACATGTTTTCAAGATTTTTTTCAATGTCTCAATCAGTTATGCCATGGGTGTTTTTTTGACACTAAAAATACTATTTGCCATTTGGGATGGTTCTGTATGAAAGGAAAGGGGAGGGATACCATGGTAATGTAAGAAATAGAAAATATCAATATAAATTGACATCAGACTTAAGTCCTACTAAAGTTCCAGCATGGGCCTGGCAACAGACTCTGAGTTTATCTTCTGAGAAACAGTCTAGTAAAGTTTACCAGGCTGACTATTGAGAGCTGACTGTGTCAAGCTCCTGGGGGCAGTCAGTTGTGTGACATAGATGAACTTTGATATGTATCATTAGCGAAACCTCACACCAACAAAATCACATCTCCAAACAAAAGCAACGTTTCTAAACCATCAGCACTACATAGTTGTGTGACTCTTTACTCCTAGTAATGCCCTTCAAACCCACACCTATTTTAGACATTTTTTTATCTTGCCCCAAGATTTTAACCACTAACTCAGTTAGTTTGAAATGTATCCTAGAATCATTATTCTGTTATGGTTTTCAATGTCTGAAAGTGTAACATTTTTACATTAGATTAAGGATAGGTGAGAAAATATTATTTTCAGAATTGTATTTTATTATTTGACAAAGTTTGAGATTACAATTCAAATTAGGGGGGGGTGTTGTGGTAAGGGGGAGATTTGGTATCAGGGGAAAACAAAACACTTTCCACTTGAATCATTGACTATTTAATGCAGGTCCCCTTAAGTGACAGGATGACAGAACATACCCTTCCTTTCCTACTCCTTTCTCTTCAATACTTTAGCTGTGTAGTCTTGGCAGGGCAAGGGGGGCTTATCCACTCTAGTTCTGATGGAAAACCTTAATTGTGAACCTGTATAAGCTACCCAGCCTCCTTCCCCCTCAACAAAAACTATAAATGACACCCATTGTGGTCTGCCCCTGCTTGACTGTGAAGGGATGGGTGAGATAACCACGGGGAGGGCCACGTTAGGGGGGTGGTGGGTGATGGGGCAGGAACCTTGGCTTGGCAGCAGGGCAGGGACCTTCAAGGAGTAAACCTCAGTCAGCTGCCTTTGCACAGCAGGTTGGGCTTTTGTTAACATTGTTTCCCTGGATCCTGCTCTTTACCCAGACTTCCTTGTGATGGACTTTTGATGCTTTTTTGTGAACTGCTGCAGTGAGCTGGGAACCTCCTGCAGAGCCTCTAAGTCCACATGTTCTCATGCTGTTTGTGTTATATAAATTCTGCTACTGTACAGGTTGTAATAACATTTCTGTTCAGGTTTGTGCTCAGTGTCCTAATAAATACACATGTGTTCAAAAAAAAAAAACAATTCAAATTACCTAAAGAAACAATAATGTCAGATTTGATTTTTAAAAATAGTGCAATAAGTTTGTAATTACTTTACCACACTTTAATTAATGTAATGAATGTGTTAGGACAAACTTCTAAGGAAATATCAAAACTGATCCTTTTTTAGATCATTTGGTCTTGAATAAGCTGCTAAAATTAATATATGCACAAGTCAAAAAGGACAATATTAATTATCTACAATACAAATAAGTATGAGTTGTTACTAAGTTAAAAAAAAGACAAAATTACCAAAAAAGTACATTTATCTTCTTATATCTAATTTTATGAGGACTCCATTCTTGACTATGTATTCAATTATTTCTTTTACTAGCTCACCCTATTTTATTTTATTATTTTTTTTTTTGCAAGGCAAACAGGGTTAAGTGGCTTGCCCAAGGCTACACAGCTAGGTAATTATTAAGTGTCTGAGGTCAGATTTGAACCCAGGTACTCCTGACTCCAGGGTTGGTGCTTTATCCACTACGCCACCTAGCTGCCCCCTAGCTCAACCTATTTTAAACATTAAATAATCAATAAGATATAAAAGCTTTGTTAAAAAGCTGACAGATATGCTTGGTCTCCTTTGGATTTTTTACCCTTTTCATCTCAAAAAAATATATCTGGAACTAGTAGAACTAGCCTGGTACTTAAGGGAAGGAAGTCTATGTCTCTGCAGACTGCCTCCAGGACCAAAGCAATAGTTACCTGGGATATTGCATGTACTTACAGACAGTGTGAAAGTAGAGATTACATGAGATAAAATTTTTGGATAAAGGGCACAACTGATGGATACCCTGCAAAAGCATTTGGTGTGAAATATGAATACTTACTTGGTCTTCAGGAATATTTCATGAATAAGGTTCATGAACTACAAAATCTTCTGTGGAAGAAGGGGATTTTCAGTTTCCCTGAGCAACATAATCACAGAATCTATCCTAGTGAGTAAAGGGAAATTTTTCTGGGTAGTAACAATCATAGGGATTTCTTCAAACTTAAGCCCAGAGTTAAGAATTCCCAAGTATAAAAGTTCAGAGACCTGGCACTCTGGAGAGCTAAGATTTTCTCGGCAGCATTGCTTCTTTTTTTAATTTAAATTTATTTTCATCCAGCAGAACCAGAAAAACATTGTACACCCTAACAGCAACATGGAGGTGATGATGAACCTTGATGGACTTGTTCATTCCTTCAGTGCAACAATCAGGGACAATTTGGGGCCATCTGCAATGGAGGACACCATCCGAATCCAAAGAAAGAATTGTGGAGTTTGAACAAAGACCAAAGACTATTACCTTCTTTTTTTTAATGATTTTATTTGAATTTTGAGTTTTACAATTTTTCTCCCAATCTTACCTATTAGCTTCTTTAGAAAACAAAAAACCACTGTTCTATTTTGTAATTTTGCTATCTCTTATAGTTTATTTTTCTTTCTTAAGGATACTATTTCTCTCTCATCACATTCAACTGAGATCAATGTATACCATGGAAACAACGTAAAGGCTAACAGAATGCTTTATAAAGGGAGTGGGGAGGGAAGCAAAAATGGGGGGAAATTGTAAAACTCAAAATAAAAATCTTTCTAAAAAAATAAATAAATTTATTTTCATTCATTTGTACATGAATTTGTATAAGGTTGGATCTGTTCACAATTTCATCAGCAATGCATCAACCTATTTTCCCTTTTACTCACCTTGGTCATTCTGATAGCTGTGAGATGCATTTCTCTAATCAATACTGATTTGGAGCATTTTTTCACATGATTATATGTAGCCTTAATTTCTTCATTTGAAAACTGTTCATATCCTTTGACCATTTATCAATTGGGGAATGACTGTCTTATAAATTTGATGCAATTCTGTATATATTTTAGAAATGAGACCTCTATCAGAACTCCTGGTTGGAAAAATTGTTTCCCAGCTTTCTGCGTCCCTTCTAATTTTGACAGCATTGATTCTATTAAGGTAAAAACTTTTTAATTTAATGTAGTCAAAATCGATCATTTTACAGTTTATAATGTGCTCTAATTCTTGTTTGGTTATAAATGTATCCCTTTTCCATAGATCAGATAGAGTATTTTTTTTGTCTATTAATTTATCAATGATATCACTATGCCTGAATTCTGTACTCATTTTGACCTTATCTTAGCATAGAATATGAGATATGGATCTATGCCCAGTTTGTGCCATACTATTTTCCAATTTTTCCCAACAATTTTTGTCAAATACTGAGTTTTTATCCCAGAGGGTGATGTCTTTGGGTTTGTCAAATAGTTGATTGCTGCAGTCATTTACTGCAGTTTGTTTTCAGTCTATCCTAATCCACTGATCCATTACAGTTTTGATAACTGTTGCTTTATAGTATGATTTGAAATTTGGTAGAGGTAGGCCACCTTCCTTTACATTTTTTTTCATCAGTTCCCTTGCTGTTCTTGCCCTTTGTTGCTCCAGATGAATTTTGTTACTATTTTTTCTAGCTTGGTAAAGTAGCTATTTGGTAGTTTGATTGGTATGGCACTGAATAAGTAATATAATTTGGGTAGAATTGTCATTTTTATTATATTATATCCACCTAACCATGAGCATTTTATATTTTTCCAATTATTTAGATCTTACTTTATTTGGGTAAGAAGTGCTTTATAATTTTGCTCATAAAGTTTCTGGATTTGTCTTGGCAGGTAGATTCCCAGGTGTTTAATGTTGTCTTTGGTTATTTTAAATGGAATTTCTCTTTTTGTCTCTTGCTTTGGGCTTTGTTTTTCATATAAAGAAATGCTGGTGATTTATGTGTGTTTATTTTATACCCTGCTACTTTGCTGGATTTGTTAATTGTTTCAAGGAATTTTTTAGATGATTTTCTTGGGTTCTCTAGGTATACCATCATATTATCTGCAAAGAGTGAAAGTTTTGCTTACTCATTGACAATTCTGATTCCTTCAATTTTTTTTTCTCATATCGCTACTACTAGCATTTCCACTACTATATTGAATAGTAATGGCATACATGGTAT
This sequence comes from Macrotis lagotis, assembly GCF_037893015.1. Classification (NCBI taxonomy): domain Eukaryota; kingdom Metazoa; phylum Chordata; class Mammalia; order Peramelemorphia; family Peramelidae; genus Macrotis; species Macrotis lagotis. The sequence continues at coordinate 520,709,307 of NC_133658.1, read as the reverse complement.
ACAATGCTCTTCTTGTTTCACCCCCTGAATTTACTGGAAATACTCTGAGTTTATTCCCATTAAATATAATATTTGTTGATGGGTTTTAGAGAGATACTATTTATTATTTTAAGGAAAATTACATTTATTCCTAAACTTTCTAGTGTTTTTAATAGGAATAAATATTGTATTTTATTAAAGGTTTTTTTCAACATCTATTGAGATAATCATATAATTTAATTATGTCGAGGGTTTTCCTAATGTTGAACCATCCCTGCCTGCTTAGTATAAGTCCAACTTGATCATGGTGCATTATCCTGGTAATAACTTGCTTTAGTCTCATTGCTAAAATTTTATTTAAGATTTTTGCATCAATATTCAGTAGAGAGATTGGTCTATAATTTTCTTTGACTTTTTTGGTTCTTCCTTGGTTTAGGTATCAGCACCATGTTGGTGTCATAAAAGGAGTTTGGTGGAACTCCTTCCTCTCCTATTTTTTTAAAATAGTTTATGTAGAATAGGAATTAATTGTTCCTTAAATATTTGGTAGAATTCACTTGTAAATCTATCTGGACCTGGAGATTTTTTCTTAAGGAGTTTATTGATGCTTTTTTAAATTTCTTTTTCTGAAATGGGGTCATTTAAGTAATTTATTCCCTCCTCTGTTAATCTGGGCAGTTTGTATTTTTATAAATATTTATCCATTTCACTCAAGTTGTCCAATTTATTGGCATACAGTTCAGCAAAGTAACTCTGAATTGTCTCTTCAATTTCATTGTCAGTGGTGCTTAGTTCACCCTTTTCATTTTTGATACTGGTAATTTGGTTATCTTCTTTCTTTTTTTAATCAGATTAACTGGTTTGTCTATTTTATTGCCTTTTTTCATAAAACCAACTTTATTTATGAGATCAATGGTTTTCTTGCTTTCCATTTTATTAATTTCTCCCTTGATTTTCAGAATTTCTAATTTGGTATTTAATTGAGGTTGTTTAATGTTCTTTTTCTAGCATTTTAGTTGGATATCCAATTCATTGATCTCCTCTTTCCCTATTTTATTCATATAGGTATTTAGAGATATAAAGTCCCCCTCAAAACTGCCTTTGATGCATCCCATAAATTTTGGTTTGATGTCTCATTATTATCATTTTCTTGGATATAATTATTGATTATTTCTATCATTTTCTGTATGATTCAACTAATTATTTAAGATAAAGTTATAATTAGTTTTTGGTTTATCTTTCCTTGACCCTTTGTTACATGTAATTTTTATTGTATCATGGTTTGAGAAGTGTGAATTTATTATTTCTGCCTTTCTGCATTTGATTTTAAGGTTTTTGTGTCCTAGTACATGGTCAGTTTTGGTGAAGGTGCCATGATTGCCAAGAAAAAAATATATTCTTTTCTATTCCCATTAAGTTTTTTCCAGAGGTCTATCATATCTAAGTTTTCTAAGATTTCATTCACCTTCTTAACTTACTTTTTGTTTATTTTGTTGCTAGATTTATCTAGTTCTGAGAGAGGAAGACTGAGGTCTCCTGTTATTAAAGTTTTGCTGTCTATTTCCCCTTGCAATTCACTCAGTTTTTCCTCTAGGAATCTGGATGCTATACCACTAGGTGCATACATGTTTAGTAATGATATAGTTTCATTACCAATGGTGCCATTTAAGAAGAGGTAGTTTCCTTCCTTATCCCTTTTATTGAGATTGATTTTTGCTTTTACTTTATCTGAGATTAGGATCACTACCCCAGATTTTTTTACTTCCGCTGAGGCATATATTTTGCTCCAGTCTTTTACCTTTACCCTGTGTGTATTTCTCTGCTTCAGATGTGTTTCTTGTAAACAACATATTGTGAGATTCTAGTTTTTAATCCATTCTGCTATCCACTTCCATTTTATGTGACAGTTCATCCCATTCACATTTAAAGTTAAGATTACTAATTCTGTATTTCCCTCCACGCTATCTTTCTCCATTTATATTTATCTCTCTCTTTTTCCTCTTCTTCCTCCTCACCAAAATTTACTACCTTTCCCCTTTGACTTTTCTTTTAAAAATTTAAATTACAGTTTATTTTCACTTATACCTTCCCTTCCCTTCTATCAGTCCCTTCTTCCCTTATCTATCCTATTCCCTCACCCCTCCCCCAGTTCCCTGTAGATTGTTAATTTTTAAACCCAAGTGGGAATGTGTCTTATTTCCTCACTGGGCTAAATCTATTGAACAAAATTTACTCAGCATTCACATTCTCCCTTCTTTGCCTCTAAAATTATAAATCTTTGTGCCTCTTCCCTTGGTGCTCCAATAATATTCATCAGGTATCATCAATCACAGTTCAATTATTTGATTGCTTGATTGTTATCAAGCTCCTATTGTTATTAAGATATCATCGCAGATTATTTACTAGATTGCTTGATAAGCAACATTGACTCAAATTGCATCAAATTATAATTATAATCATATTTTACCTTACCCCCTTTCCAAGTATCTTTCAAGTACACATAATCCTCCTCACAAGCCAAAGTATCATCCAAAGCTATATCATTTCTTGAACTATTTGTGCCCCTCCCCCTAGGCCTATTTTCTTTCACATTTTACCTCCCACCCCCCACCCAGGGTACTTAATCCCTTGTAAAGTGAAGCACCCAATGTTGATCTAATTAACTGTAAGAATCTTGAAGATCTCTAAGTATTCGGAGGCTTTGGAGGTCTCACCTGAGAACCTTACAAATGATTGTAAGTAACAGAGACACTGTGTCAGGTCCTCATAGTTTATGAGGCCCTCATTAGACAAGGTGCTTAGCACTTTGTGATTAAGGTGAGTCAAAGTATAATGAGACACTAAAGTTAAAGTTAACACTCCTGCTTTTTTTTTTCAGGGCTTTTTGTCTCAAGCATAGAGATGTGATCTTGGACCTCTTCAATTGAGAGATAAAACCCAATCATACCCATATCCATTAGGTTCATCCTCTTCAATTATATTCTACCCTCTAATTTTCTTTAGGAAAAGTCAAGTTCTAAAGAACTAGAATTTCTATATCTTCCCTTTTAGGAACCAACATTTGTTTAAAATAGTTTTGTTTTTTTCAGTCCCCTTTTTCATTTACCATTTATTTATGTAACTCTACAGCCATGTATTTGGTGATTGAATTCCCTGTTCATTTCTGGTCTTTGTGTCAGGAAGTTCTGGAAGTCCTATATTTTATTGTACAGTCATCTTTATCCCTGACAGTATATGCTGAATTTTGCAGGGTAGTATATTCTGGGCTGTAATCCCAGGTCCTTAGCTCTCCAAAATATGCTTTTCCAGTTCTTCCAATCCTTCAGTGTTGAGGCTGATAGGTTTTGTGTTAGCCTGATTGCATTCCCCTTGTATTTAAATTATTTTATTTTTACTGCTTGCAATATACTCTCTTTTATTTGAGGGTTCTGGAATTTGGCTATTAAAGTCCTTACAGTCTTTATCCTGGGGGTCTCTTTCTGGAGGGGTCCTGTGGATTCTTTTAATTGTTATATTGTTATCTTGTTCTAATAATTTCCTACATGATGTTTTCCAGATTCTTTAGTTGGTCAAGGCTTTCTAGAAGTCCAGTGATTCTTAGATTGTCTCTTCTGGATCTGTTTTCCAAGTCATTTGATTTCCCTAGAAGAAACTTTATATTTTCTTCAATTTTTTCACCCTTTTATTTTGTTTGATGGAATCTTGTAGTCTTGTAGATCCATTAGTTTCTAACTGTTCAATTCTAGTTTTTAGGACTTTATTTTCTTCGATAATCTTCTGTATTTCCTTTTCCAGCTGGTTATTTTTTACTTTTAATGGAATTGAATTCTTTGGTCAGCTTGTCACAATTTTCCTGTATGACTTTCATTTCTTTTTTCCATTTTTTCTTCTTCCTCCCTTCTTTGGCTTTTTTAAATTCTTTTTTAAGTTCTTTGATGAACTTTTGTATTTGAGTCCAATTTATAGAATGTTTTGATACTTCTCCTGTGAGTAATTTTTCACTGCTTTCTTCTTCAGACATGGCATTGCTGTCATCTTTATCTGTGAAGTAATTTTCTATAGTGAGCCCTCTTTTAGATTTTTTGTTCATTTTTGTTGTTGTAGTTCTGCTTCTGGGGTACATAGAGTATAGATCCAAGCTTTTATTTTGCTGAGGCTGGGTCTGATCCTTTGCTTGTTGTTGGCCAAGATGTTGCCAATGCAGTCCAGGCCTTGCCTTTGCAGAGGTTTGTTTCCTCCTTTAGGCCCAGGTTCTGACTAAACAGAGTCTTGTTTCTGACCCAGTCCTGTCTTTTACCCCTGCTCTCAGGGTTCAGACTTTGTTTGGGGTTGAGATCCTCCCTACTGGCTTGCTATCTAGCTTCCAGGACCCCTGTTATTATTAAGCTGTCGGGACCTGGATTGCACTGTGGCTAAAAGCCTCCTGCTGGCTTTCCTGTTCTCTCCCCTCTTGAACTTTACTGCCCCTTTCCCCCTCAAAGAGACAGACATTCAGTGAAGATCCTCCACAATGTCTACAATTGAAAACTTCTTTGAATCTTCTCTTTTTTTCTTGTGGGATCTGTAGTGTGAAATGTCAGAGTAGAGGCTTCATTTATCTTTGGTAGAGATAGGCTCTGGAAGCCGATTAGCTTCAGATCACCATCATGGCTCCACCCTGGAAGCAGCATCACTTCTTAGAGAATAAAGTCCCAGTCCTTCCTCAGCAGCATCCTATTTGGAAAGTAAAGTCAGTAAGTTGTTAAGATAGTGAAATTCTGAAGGTAACTGGGGAGACTAGAGTTCATAACTGGCTGAAATTTTCTTTGTTTTAGCAAGTTGAGAAGTCACAGAATATTAGTTTTCTGAAGGAAATCCAAGCCACAAAGCAATATAGTGAATCTGGGAGGAATTGTGGAAGGGCTTGCCCTAATGTTAACCTTTAATTCAGTCCCCTTCAAAAAGGGAGGTGATGGACGATTTGAGTGTGTGTGTGTGTGTGTGTGTGTGTGTGTGTGTGTGTGTGTGTATTCATTTAGGGTTGCTAAAAATTCTTTGTAACTTCCACATTTAATCTGAGATGAAATAAAAGCTTTCCTATTCAGATACATTGTTACTTTGGGTGCCTGCAATGAGTTGTATGTCCATTTGTGGAAACCTAGACACAAGTTAAACACACATGTTCTTAGAGTAGGTACAATATGCCATAGAGAATGGATCCTTTGAGGAATAACTTCCAAGATCAAATTTAGTCTATGTAAACACAGAATCTGGAAGGGGTCTTAAGCCAAAGGTGTGTCAAGTTTATAAAGAACCTCTCCTATAAAATTCATGGCTCTATCAGTCATTTCATGTGCTCAAAATCTCTTTTCATTTATTTCCTTTTTTTAAAATTGTGTTTAAAAAGTCAAACAGACATAATTTATGGGTAATTAATCATTTTATTATCATACTATAGTTAATAAAAAGTGTCGATGACACTCTCGAAGGCCAAATACCCCTCATGGAATCCATTCAATGCTTACATGTCCTTGAAACAGTGGATATTCCTGCTGTTGGTAATATGATAGATTAACAAGTAATGAGAGAGAATGAATATTATAATGAGAGGTGGGACTATTCTACTGAGGAGCTGGAGGAACATTTCAATCATGTCATTTACTTCCAAATCACCCCTACCTGGGCAATTTAATAAAAAAATTTATTCCCATCCAAATCTAAGAAGAATACAATGAGCTTTATCACTCAGGTGGTGAACAAGATTGAGGAGAAAGTCAATCCAATCTCATCTCAGCAATGTCCTTCAGATGCTGGTTTGTCCTAGAAGAGAATGAGTTTTCAGAGAGGGATAAATCTTGTTTCTTTCCAATATTAACAATTAAATATTTAATAATCATTTCTCTCAAAGTTATATTCATGAGAGTCTAGGATCAAAGGCTATTATATCTAGAGCAGTTTTCATCTATTAAGCAGCCTGTTTATCTTTTTTTTTAACATTAACCAGGAAGATTTGTGTCCAAGACTTTCCTCTGACACATACTGGCATGTAACCTTGGGCAAATTATCTATTCTCTTATTGCTCTAAACAAGTCACTCAGCCTCTAAGTTGTAACAAAGGCACCAACCTGAATTGTTAGAGGGAAGTATGTTCACTCAAAAATTCCCTATACTAATGAAATCACAGCTCTTTCTCTCTCCTCTATTCCCTAATCGTTTTTAGTTGTTAATATAATTATCAACAATGTGTCAAATAGAAAGATCATTAAAATAAAGAATATACATAGTCAGATCTCAACTCTACCACTTACAAACTATTTGAACTAAAACAAGTCATTTAATCTCTCTGAACCTCATTTTCCTCATCAGCAAAATGGGGATAATGCTGTTTGTACTATCTACCTCTTAAAATGGTTGTAGGAATCAAATTAGATGAGGTATGTGAAATTGGTCTATAAAAGTAAATTAGTGCTATCTCCTCCTGTAATGGTACCAGAAATGTCAAGTTCATGCTGCCCTTTCTTCCTAATGGTCTGTCTCTAAGGCCCTGTGATATTCCAGAGTTCATCAAATATAGTGCTTACTATTTCTGACTATGGCTTCTGGCACACAACGGGATGGTCTATATTTCTATGTTATCATGAAACCAGATTCATTAACAATAATATGTGTGTAATCTTTTTATAACAGAATTAATCGGCATGCTTAATAGCAGTCACACTTCTATTCTCTTGCTATGATATCAAATTTAAAAATGACTTCCAGATTTTTCCTTCCTTGCTCTAGCTCTTTTTTGTCAGTAATAATAATTTTATTCTTTCACTTTTCTCTTTATATATAATTAACTTTATTCTCTTTTTTTTTGGAGACAATCAGGGTTAAGTTATTTGCCCAGGCCACATAGTTTGTAAATATCAAAGATGGATTTAAACTCTGACCCTTCTGACTCCAGAGCTCGTGCTCTATCCACTGTACCAATTAGCAGCCCCCATGTTTCTATATTATATTTGTTATATTAGTATGTTATATTGTGTTGATATATTGTTATATTACATTACATTATATTCATTATATTGTAGTCACACATGTGAAAACTTTATTCTTTCAATATTCATTAAATATGTTTTAATATTTCAATGAATCCTTGATTTCATTAATGTAAATATTCTTTTCAATAATGCAGACCATATTCCATCCAGTTCTGTTCATATTTGTATAGTAATGGAAACCATTTCCCATCATTTGGCAACGACTAAAGAAATTGTGATCATAAATAAAATGGAATATTATCACATTGAAAGAAAATAGTAAAATGATAGACCCAGAGAAAGCTGAAAGAAGTTGTATAAACTGGTGTTGTTCAATTGTTTTCAGTCATCTCCTATTTTTTGTGACCCCCATTTAGGGTTTTCTTAGCAGAGATATTGGAGTAGTTTGCCATTTCTTTCTCCAAACTCATTTAAAAGAAGAAAAACCTGAGGCAAATAGCACTAAGTGACTTGTGTAGGGTCATACCCGCTAAGAAAAATCTGAGGTCAATTAACACATGAAGATATGTCTTCCTGACACTAGGGTCATCACTTTATCATAAACTGTATAAACAATTATATATTAAAGTGAGCTTGATAAGTAGAACCATTTATATAGTAACAACAGCACTGATAGTACATGGTAATCGATTATATATATATATATCTATATATATATATATAGTTGGTGAGAGAATGAGATGATGGAGATAATACTTTGATTATGAGCCTGGATGATTTGGGAGAATGGTAATACACTAACAGAGAAGTTCAGGAAAGAGAAGGATTTGAGTCAGGGAAAGATAATGAGTTCAATTTTGTACATGTATTTAAGACATGTAGTTCAAGATATCTACCAGGCATTTGGAAACATGAGACTAGAGGTCAGCAAAAAGGTTAGGACTAGATAAGTATATCTGAGAATCATCAGCATAGTGGTGTTAATTGAATCCATGGGAATAGATGAAGTCATCAAGTTAAACAGTATAAAAGGAGATTGTTGTTGTTTGTCCTTCCTTCTGGAAGAAGACCATGACAACACAGAGATGATGCCATGACATGTAAGTGGATTGCATTTAAATGAGGTAGCTATGCTAAGTCACCAGTCTCACTTTCTCCTCTGAAGCCATATGAGTTCAGATATGGATCAGGACAGTTGGAGATGGCTCTGGATATAGTGAGAAAATCTCAACCTTTAAAGTTAAGGCCTTTGCCAACTTGGTTAAGGCAACATCCATTCAGTGATTAAGGCCAGGTAAGAAAGAGAGGAGGAAATTCATGGCCTTTAAGAATGAAGGATAACAACCTCTATGAGTAATAGGAACAGTCCCAAAGCTAGCAAGCTTTGGGTTATACAGTCCCTCTCTTCTCTTTCTTTCCTTTTTTTCTTGTTTTTTTCTTTCTGTCTCCTTTCTTACTTTGTTTCTTTCTTTTCTTTTCTTCTTTCTTCCTTTTCTTCCCATACTTGCAAGTGCTCTGCCCAAAGCCATGGTGAGATTTCTGGCTTTCCTTGATGGGTCAACAATGGATTTCAAGCTAAGCCCACTTGGTCATTGTTTGGGCCCTGATTGATTCAGATTAAATGTAACTAGCAATTGTTTCTGCTTTGACCAAAAATCCTGAGGGTCCAAGAAGAATCCTTCACAAGAGAGTATCAAGGAAGAGAAGGTGTCAGTAGTGTTAGATGCTACAGAGAGGTCAAAAAAAAAAAAAAAGAGAGACCAAGGATTAAGAAAAGGTCCTGAAGTCAGTTTATCTTTATTTCTCTAGCATAATACCTTGCATGTAGTAATCACTTAACAAATGCTGGTTGAATGAATGGAATCCATTACAGCAAATTTCCCGATCAATTCGTTATGTCTATTATGCATCTCTCTCTTATCCTTTGTGTGACTGATGCCCAACTTTTAGTCTTCAGTGTTGTATTGTATGACTCACAGTCATGCAGTTTCATATCATTTATTATTACATATTATGTATGTATATAACCATGACCGTGTGGTAATATAGCATAAGAGTTAGAAATCTAGCCTCAGAGTCCAGACCTGAGTTCAAGTCTAGTGTCTGACACATACTGGCTGTGACACCCTGGGAAAATCATTTGACCTCTCAATTGCCAGGAAAACAACAAAAACTATCATTTTCAGAAATATAGATCAGCATGGTAAAAAGGAAGTTCTTCACTGGAAGTCCCCTATATCAATTAAATCACAGGTTGAGTATAAAAATAAAATAATGACTATATATGTGTATACAATAGGTCATCAGCTTAGCACAGGTGATTATAGCATTGCAGGTCATATTGTGTGAAGTTCCTTTACAGAGGCCCCAAGATCTTTCTCTCTACTAGAGTCTTATAGGCATCCACTGTGCCCTGGTATCTCCAGCTGCCACCTGCACAAGCCGGGCCTGAAACCATACTTCACCACATCTGTGGGTTGGACTACACTCACTGTCAGTGTCCTTGTGGTACAGCCTGCCAGGAGGTGGCTCCTAATGCTTGCATGTTTAACTTTCTTGGTGTAGAACTATTTGACAATCATAGAGGCCAATGCCAACAAAGGCAAAACTTCTCTGCAACCCTATTAACAGCAAGGTGGATCCTCAGGACCCACCAGGACCCTGTCTTCACCAGTCTTCATCATGAGAATGGTGCCCAAGATACCTCAGAGATTTCCATGATACCCCAATCCTAGGTAATCTTAGAGGAAGCTCACATGACCCCTGTCTTGCTCCTGGAATCTGTGACCAGACTTTGGCTGTATCTAGGAGAAAGGTGATGAGGTGAGTGATACAGGCAGTGGTGCCTGTCCCAGGAAATTTTATGATGGTTATTGGAGGCACATCTACAAGCTCAAATCCAACTATAATGCAATGCAGTCTTTCTACTACTTCCCAAGAGGCAGAGGAAAATTGGAAAGATAATCTCCATTGATTAAAGACAAGATAGAGAAACTCTACTGCAGGCTGGTATAGCAACTTGCCATGTTTCTGAAAAAGGGACCCACAAACCTTCAAAGAGTCCATGCCTTCCTTCTTCCACTTGGGCTCCTGGAACATAGTAATTTCTGTCACCTACAAGCAACTGAAACAAGCCATGATTGTTGCACTTCCCCAGGAAGACCCTTTCTGAGCCCTCTCCTTGCTAGCTTTCTGCCTATACCCCCTCCTCTTTGAATCTAGACCCCATCGTATATCTTCTTCCTCTTTCCTCCATTCCTCTCCTGCTTTGTCTCACAACCATTCTTCCATCCCTCTTAAAGTCAGACCCTTCTCCAATCTATTTCTTCTATCATTGCAACCCTTACCCAGTTCTTAAGCTTCTTGCTTCTAATAAAACCAGGCAAGAACCCAGAAAAAAAGTCCTCCATAATATTCAGCAGAGGAATAAGCACATAACATATAGCTAATGAACACTTGTTGATTGGATTGTTGAATTTCTAAGAGATTTCTCACTCATATTGTCAACAATAATCAGCAAATATCTGTTATAAACCTACTATGCATCAGACCTTCTGCTAGGCAATTGAGAAAAAATGACAATAACTGAAACAATCCCTATTTACAAGAAGTTTACTAACATTTTAATGAGAGGGGAAACAACATGGCTAGATAGTGTAGCAGTGTACTGATCTTTCAGTCAGAAAGACCTGAGTTCAAATCCTTAGACATGTATTAATCTGGCTAAATGGTTAAATCACTACACACACACACACACATAAATGGATAAAAGGTTTGGTCTACCTTAAAGTTCTATATAAAAGCAACATAAATGTAATAAATACAAATATATACAAAACAGCAAAAATAAAAGGTAGTTGGGTAGATAAGGAGTTTCCTACAGAAGATGATGTCTTTAGAGGAAGAGTGGGATTCTCTAAGGCAGAGGGAGGAGGCAGTACATTTCAGACAGATGAGAAGAGCAGAGAGATTAGAGATGGTGTATGTGTGTGTGTGTGTGTGTTGAGAAATTGGGAAAAGACCAGCTTGACTGGATGCAATTTGCAGGAGGAAAGAATAATGAAAACCTCACAAATCTTTCTTCTCATGGAACTCTACTTTGCCGCTCCTGGCTGACCATGAAAACTTTCATTATTTCTCTGCGTTACTTTAGGGAGGGAGGGCAGCATCAGTAATATAAGGATTCTAAGTTCAGAATGGCTGTACCATATTGCATCCATTTAGTTCTGTGTAAGATCACAATCATGCACAAACACATCCATCCAAACACACACATACTTTTACTCTCTTTTCACCAGCTCTCCATCACTACAATGCCATATCCATTAGTGACACCATCATCCAACACTGATATTTTAGTCTCCAAGTGAATAAAAATAACCTCTTATATAACTCTCCACCAATATGACAGAACTTGACTGGCTTTCAAAACTAAAAGCCTCTATTAATCAAATGAAATTAGAAGTCAGGATGCTTGAGGTTTATCCATGTGTTGAGTAAAAGCCTCAAAAACACTCCACTAAAACTAAAAAGAACTCCACAGAAAGATGAAATGATGTTATAAGGGGAAAAAATGCAAGTGTGAGTAATGGTGTTGGCAAATACCTAGTTTAGCTCAGTAGCTAAAGTTAACATTCCTCTTTTTGAACTCTGTGCCCCTTAAACAATGAATATCAAAAGACTGGAATAGAAAGTACAAATTTTACTTAGCTTGAAGCATTGATGAAAGTTTGAATTATAAACTTTGTATTTTCTTTGGATTTTCATTATTTCCTATGAATTATGATGCTTTTAAGTTCATCTTTTTTTTCATTTAGATCAAATGATTTTTTTTGCTCTAGAGCATCTAATTTAGAAGTTCCCTTGAGGAACATTTCCTTCTGAAACCTTTAATGAAAACATTTCTGCTAAGTCTTCCACTGTGACATCTTCCATTGTCCACTCTATCTAGAAACATTACCATTCACATTAATGGTGCCACAGATCATTAAAGACATTCACCTGTATCTTAACATCAATTTCAAATTGTCTTAAGAATCCATATGAGCCATTTCAAAATAATTATCCCTGACTTTGCCTCTCTCCTACTACTAGCATTAAGGGAAAAAAGCTTCCTAATGTCAACAAGTAGTTGATATGATGTCTTTAGAGGCATTAGTATTAGTATGTCTTCAATGGAATTAGTATTACTATGGAAATCAAAACTGAACCATAAATGCAAGGGATGTCTAAAATAAATTAGAAAACAAACATAAAATTTTAACAATAAAAATAAAAATAAAAATATTCCCTTTGGTATAATATGCAGCTGCTTTATGCCACAGATTCTCCTTGCTATTACACTGGTAAATATGTGTCAGGTGAGTCCATTTTCTGGTACTAATAGATTGGCTAATGTTGTCTTCAGAACCAAATTTAAAAATCAATTGATTCAGATTTTCATTTTTCAAAGACCATCCTTTAAGCTAATGATCATCTCTCGCTATCTTTTCACCATCAACCGGTGCTTCCCAAAAGGAGGCATCTGTGCATTAATTCCTCCTATTCTCTTTCTTCTGTTTTGTCTTTTGTGACTTTATGGATAAATATACATTATTACCTCCCTTATAGTCATTTTCAAAATTAAGAATCCAGAATAAATAGGAAGTAGGTAGAAATATCTCTCTGTAACCAAAATACATATCACAAAATTTGTGTTTCTTATGATTGTAAAAACTCATCAAATGACAGTTCCTTCATTTTTCTTACAGCAAACTTGAAACTCCCATTTTATTAATTAATCAGTAAAGCTTTATTTGTCATTCCCCAGGTTCAGAGATATGTGCTAGGGATATAAGACAAAGTCAATCGGCATACTTTTTTCTTTTGTAAGTATTTAAGGAAGGGGCAAGCAGAGTTCCTTCCCTCAATGAGTTTATATCTTAAATAAAGCTAGGACTTATTCTCCCAACCTATATGTTATATAGATGTGAATGTATTCACCATAAAGTAGCTATTCTGCATGTGAAATGGATACACAGATATTTGATCAGTTATCTGGACTGCCCCACTTCAGGGTAAAATGATTTCTATCTTAACGGAGAATACACTTTAGACCTTGACTGCTCTAGCAGTTGCCTTTCTCCAAATCCCCTGTTAGTCATTTTTGCTTTCATATATTCCATATTCTGTCATTTTCCAAAGTCATTCACTTTAGGAAAGAAAATAGAAACAAAATAAAATTTGAGCAGTTCTGCTTAGCTTTTTTCCTTCAATAATCATTAACCTATTAGCCAAAAGCAGTGTTCTCTTTGATCTTTCCACCCCATAAAACTTCAAAATTAAAAGTAAAAAAAAACTTTTGTTGTCCTCTTTTTTTTAATCTGTCTTAGCTTTTTCTGAGCTTTAACACAGCTAACTCTTTTTCTACAGCATCATGTCTTGTTTTTATATTCATCTTCAGTTACTTGGCCTGCTTTAATCCAAAGCAAGAAAATAAACACCAATAACTAAAACATCAACATGATTACATGAAAAAAATTTCATAACCAGGGTGGCTAGATGGCGCAGTGGATAGGGCACTGACCCAGGAGTCAGGAGTACCTGAGTTTAAATCTGGACTTAGACACTTAATAATTACCTAGCTGTGTGGCCTTGGACAAGCCACTTAACAACATTTGCCTTGGAAAAAAACCTTAAAAAAAATATCATAGCTAAATACAGACCTTCCAGGTTGAAGAAAAAAACAATAAAAGCATCTAGAAATAAAGACATCAATTATCAAGTAACCCCAATTAGACTGGATAAGATTTACATTCAACTACTGGAAAACAAAGGAAGCTTTGAAAAGTATATGCCCAGGGGCGGCTAGGTGGCACAGTGGCCCAGGGCACCAGCCCTGGAGTCAGGAGAACCTGGGTTCAAATCCGGTCTCAGACAATAATTACCTAGCTGTGTGGCCTTGGGCAAGCCACTTAGCCCCATTGCCTTGCAAAAACCTAAAAATAAATAAATAAATACATAGATTATATGCCCAAAGGTAAAAGAAAAATTTGAACTGAAAAACTGAGTATAAACCAACAGGGAAAAATGAAATAAAGGACTTTCAAATATTCCTGTTGAAATAGCCAGAGCTGAATAGAACCTTTGTGTTTGAGTTTTGAAGCAAGAGAGACAGGTAGGGGGCAGCCTAGATTGTTCAGTGGATAGAGCACGGGCCCTAGAGTCAGGAGGACCTGAGTTCAAATGTAACATTTAATAATTATGTAGCTGGGTGACTTTGGGCAAGTCACTTAACCTCATTGCCTTGGAGAGAGAGAGAGAGAGAGAGAGAGAGAGAGAGAGAGAGAGAGGTATAAGACAGGATAACTCCTTTCTCAAGTTCCACTGAATATATACTTCTTCATGTTTAAGGGACAATTAGTCATCATCTCAAAACACCAAACTCTTTCAACATTGAGAAGCAGATGTCCCCACAGTCCATAGAGTGAAGTTCCATGAGATGACCCCTAACAAATTTTTCCCACACATGCTCCATAGACATAGCCTTACTACAAGTAATCCTTATTATACTTATATATGTGTAGGATATTTTCCTTGTTAGAATGTATGTGCCTTAAAGGAAAAAATTTTCACTTTTGTTTTTCTATTGGTAACACTTATCAGAGAGTTCTTGCCACAGAGTAGGTGCTAAATAATTATTATTGATTAATTGATTGACCTAAGTCACATCTCTGTATCCAGAGAGGAAGTATATACAATTGGCAAAATTACAGCTCTTTGAAGTAAATAATCCTTTCCTGGCACTAACAATCAGAAGCAAGATGCAATATTGGAGAAATGTAGGCATTTTGGTTTCATATGCATATATCTAATTTAGAACACTCACCTTATTAGGCATTCAGTCAAACCTTCCTTCCTGTTGTTCCTCATTGATGACATTATATATCCTGCATCTGTGGCTTTGTACAGACTGCCCCCCCAAGCCTGGAATGCACTCTTTCCTTATTTCTGCCTTTTAGAATCATTAGATCCTTTCACAAGAGCTCAAGTACTGCCTCCTAAATTAGATCTTTCTTAATACATCCCTGGCCCATAGCTGGAAGAACTTCCTCAATCCTAATCCCACTCTGAAACTTATTCATATTTCATATATATATATTAGATATGTTTATTACATATTATATAAGCATGAATATAACATATATCTAGTGTGAATATACATATCTAGATCTATATAGCTATATACTTTATATATAATATTTTATATGTGTGTATGTATGGGAACTAGGTGGCATAGTGGACATAGCATCAGCCCTGGAGTCAAGAAGAACTGATATCAAATTCAATCTTAGACACCTAGTTGACCCTGGGTAAGTCATTTAACCTCTTTTTGCATCAGTCTCTTCATATGTAAAATAACAATAATAATAGCCCCTCTCTCCCAGGGTTGCTGTGAGGATCAAATGAGAAAATAACTTCAAAGTGCCTCAGACAATTATATATGTGTATACATATATATATATATAATGCAAATATATATTATGCAAATATATTATGCAAATATGTACTATATAAATATATACTATATAAATGTTAACTATTATTATTATTGGCTACAATAGCATATATTTGAGTAAAGCATACAATATATGTGCTTTGATATATACATAGTATATAGCACAGTATATATTCTATATAGGTATAGCATGTAGAATATATCCAGTACATATTATATATGTAATTATTATTATGTATATATATATGCATATATACTATGTTTGTGTACATGTATAGTATAGAGAGAGCTGATGTTGTGTACCTCCAGTAGAGGGTAAATCCCTTGAGAACAGGGACTATTTAACTTTTTTTCTTTATACCCTCAGCATCTAGCAAACTTTATAGATTCTTTAAGTATATAAATAGATACTTAATAAATATTTAAGTAGATACTTAATAAATGTTGACTGATTGACTGATTGATTAGATTATAAAACCATTGACTACTAAAAATCAACCCTTATATATGCAGGTTAAAACAAACTTATTTTTCAGAATTCAAACTCTTAACAAACTAAAAAGCTTTATCTGTAAGATTTACACTTTGACAAAGGGTCTGGTGGTCTGACTATATTCAATGTTTAAAACTAGGAAATTCTCATCAGTAATGTAAGCTGCTTATAAATTCTACAATTTATTCTCTGCTGGCTCTGACTTTAATGCAAAGTAGGTAAGGAAGAGAGATGTCCTTATAACTTAAATAGGATGCATAATTCTTAAATAAATCTCAAACGATCATCTTTAAGGATATAAAGATATTTCATATCTTTTGTTATTTTCCTCTGTTAGCTCATTTTACATTTCAAATGAAATCTTTCTAAGCCAGAAAAACCTGAAATGAATATTTTTAGCAACCTATCCATTATTTAAAGGAAACAGGCAAAAACATTTGACTATCTATTCATGCATATTTCAGGGAAACATGATGGGTAACTTTATTTATATTCGGCCCAGGTAATACATTAAATGATACCTAGTAATCTCTACCCTAATTTTTTTTAAGTGTGGTCTTGGGGTAACGAGGCACAGTGAATGGAGCACCAGCCCTGGAGTCATGAGGACATGAGTTCAACTCAGGAGCAGCTCAAATCAGGAGTTCAAATCAGGAGGACTTGAGTTCAACTCAGGAAGACATGAGTTCAAAATACACACTTAATAAATACCTAGTTGGGTGACCTTGGGCAAGTAACTTAACTCCCCCATTGCCTTGCAAAAAAACAAAGTGTGGTCTTGCTTTAGCTACAGATAGCTATATCTGAGTATAATTATTACTTAAACTAAATATCTCAAAAAAATTAGAAGAAATGGAAAATGAACTTTTCATGTAAAATCATGTACAAAAACTTTTAGTTTTTTTATTTTTAATAATTTGACATGGTATAAAATGATGGAAGCAAAAATAAAATCAGAAGGACACCAAATACCTACAAAAAGGTCTTCTTTATCATTTTTAATAAAAAGAAATGCTCTCAAATTATGTAGTTTGCTTTCCATGGATATAGTTTGATAATCCTACATTCTTTTGCAATTATTAAAATTTCAAATTTTCTTTTTTCTTGTCTTAAAAAATTTGATTTATGGGGACAGCTAGGTGGCACAGTGGATAGAGTACCAGCCCTGGAGTCAGGAGTACCTGAGTTCAAATCTGGCCTCAGACATTTAATAATTACCTGACTGTGTGGCCTTGGGCAAGCCACTTAACCCCATTTGCCTTGCAAAAAAATTTTTAAAAAACCTAAAAAACAATTTTGATTTATTTTTATGAAAATTTATTATTATCTGTGCCTTCCTCTTCCTTCAAATGAACATTTTTTTAAAAAATTAGATAATGTAAAACCCACATAATTATGCATCCAAAAATGTGTCATTCTGCATTTTAAATCTCTCACCTTCTGGCAAGAGGTGGATAGCATGTTTCATCTTCAGTCTTCTGACATTTTTGGTTTATCATAGCATTTATCAAAGTTCTAAAACCTTTCAAAGTTTCTTTTCTTTACAGTACTATCATTTTACAAATTGTTCTAGTTAAGCTAATTTCAGTTTTCATAGAAATCTTCCCAGTTTCCTATGAAATTGTCCATTTTGTTATTTCTGATGGCAATATAATATTCCTTTATATTCAAATGCCTTTATTTAACCATAATCCAACTGATGGACATTCCCTTGGTTTCCAGTTTTGGTTTAAACTATGAATAGAACAGCTATTTATATTTTTCTACATATGAGAACTTCACTTCTCTTTGGTCTCTTTGGGATAAAGAAATACAGCTTGAAGATTTGTGGAACATAATTTCAAATTGTAGAACATGCAATCCCTTCCACATTATGGAGGTTAAGGCAGGGCCCCTACAATCTAGAAAATCTGCATAAAATTTTTGACCTACCCTTCATATCAGAGGTAAAAGTTTGAATTCTTGTATTTAAAAATAAAATGTGTTGATATTATACAATATTGACTATATATTTTATACATTTATGCATTTCCATACATCCTTCATATGTCATCTGCAGCTTCTGCAAAACTCTCAGAAAATTCCCATTTAATTTCCTATGCATACTCACGATATATCAAAACTGAAAGGGAAAGTCACAATCTGAAAAGGATAACTATAGATATACTGCTTCACAGCTTCATCAACAATGTCCTGGGGTGACTAGCCCTTGAACATTAATCATTTTACTTTTTTAGTCATTTTTGTAAATCCAATGCTGATGAAGTAGAACTTTAGTTTGCTTTTCTCAAATTATTAGTGACTTAAAGTATATTTTAATATGGTTGTTTATAGTTTGAATTTTTTCCTTTGAAAATTTCCCATTCATACCCTTTAACCATTTATCTACAAGCATACCTGATTTTATTGTGCTTTGTAGATATTGAATTTTTTACAAGTTGAAGATCTATGGTAATCCTGCCTGGCATAGGTTTATTGGCCCCATTTTTCTAAATTATGTTCATATCATGTCTCTGTCATTTTTGTTAATTCTCACAATATTGTGGTGGTGATCTGTAATCAGTGATCTTCAAAGTTACTAGTAATTTCTTTGAGATAATTTTGGGGCACCACAAACCCCTCCCATATAAGATGGTAAATGTTGATAGATGTTAGGTGTTTTCTGTGGACTGACCTACCATTCTCCTTCCCCCCCAACTCCCCTCCTCTCCCTATTCCCTGAGATACAACAATATTGAAATTAAATATAACCCTACAATGACCTCTAAGTTTTCAAGTGAAAGGAAGAGTCAAATGTTGAGGCAAACTTCATTGTTGCATTATTTCAATAAATTGCCACAGCCACCTCAACCTTCAGTAACCTCCACCATGATCAGTCAGCAATCAACATTGAGATACTACCTTAAGGGAAGGCTAAGTGACACAATGGGAGCACCAGCCCTGGAGTCAGAAAGACCTGAGTTCAAATGTGGTCTCAGAAACTTGACATTTATTACCTTTGCAAAAAGAAAGAGAGAGAGAGAGAGAAAGAAGTCCTTCAACTAGAAAAAAAAAGACTACTATTCACTATAGGCTCAAATAATGATTAGTATTTTTTAGCTATAAAGTATTTTTTAAATTAAGGTATATATATTTTTAGATATACTATTATACATTTAATGGAGTATAGTATAGTATAGTATAGTATAGTATAGTATAGTATAGTATAGTATAGTATAGTATAGTATAGTATAGTATAAATAAAACTTTTATATGCACTGGGAAATAAAAATATTCATGTGACTTGCATTATTGCAATGGTTGTTTTATTGTGGAGTTTTGGAACCAAATCAGCAATAACTCTGAGCTTACCTGTATGGGAAATGACTCAATCCTACAAATTTAATCAGTTCTTTATGAATCTTAGATATGAGATATTCATCAGAAAAACTAGCTGCAAAATTTTTCTGTTACCTGCATGCCACCTAACAAGAACTATATTACTTACTTACCTTCAAATGTTAACTCTACTAATTTTGTTTGTACAAAATCTTCTTTCATAGAATCAAAATTGTTCATTTAAACTTCTCTGATACTCTCCCTTGTTTGGCTGTAAGCTCTCACCTTATCTATAAATCTGAAAAGTAATTTCTTCCTTACTCCTCTAATTTGCTTATAAAGTTACCTTCTCTGTCAAAGTTATATGCCATTTGGAGATTACCTTGGTAAGTGGTGCAAGAGATTAATCTATACCTATTCTGACAGACAGAGTTTCAGTTTTCCCAGTAGTTTTTTTTTTTTGCCAAATATTGTGTTTTTACTTCATATCCTTGGCTCTTTGAGTTTAACAAATACTATGCTTCCTAGTATGATTTCTTCTTTATGCTATGTGCCTACACTTAACTCTTTGTAGTATAGTTTGAGATCTTATAAATACTGAAAGCCTCATTTCTTTTCAATATCAACTTAAGATTCTTGATCTTTTGTTCCTTCCTATGAATTTTGTTATTATTTTCTCTAGCTATATAAAATAGTTCTTTGATTGATATGGCATGAATAATTGAGTTAATTTTGGTTGTATTGTCATTTGTATTATATTGACATGACATATCCATAAATAATTAATACTTCTCCAATTATTTACAGCAGTTTTTATTCTGCAAGGAATATTTTCTAGCTACGCTCATATAGTTCTTTGACAAACCTCAAATATTTAAGGCTATGTAGTTGTTCTGAATGAAATTTCTCTTTCTAGCTCTTCTTGTTGGATTTTGTTGGTAATATACAGCCAGTGTTAATCATTTATTTAATATTCTATAACTGCTGAATTTGTTCCAATTAATTTTTAGTTGACAAGAATTTTCTGAGTAAATCATCATATCATCTAAAAAAAGTATAAATTTGTTTTCCCTTTGCCTATGTATAATCCCTCAATATCTTTTTCCTGTCTTGTGCTATAATCTTTAGAACTTTGTTAAACAATAGTACTTATAATGCATAGCCTTGTTTTACCCTTGATGTTATTTGAGAGGCTTTTTACCTTTTTTTCTATTACATATAGTATTTGCTCTTGGTGAAAGTTCCATTTATACAAATGCTTTCTAGTGTTTATAATAGAAATTCATATTGAATTTTGACAAGTTTTTTCAACATCTACAAGTACAGTAATTTTTTATTTATATAATAAATATGTTTTATTATATCTATAGTCTTCCGCATATTCAACTAATCCTTCAGTCAATGTATAAACCCAACCTGGAAATAATGTTTGATTTTTTTCACTATTTGCTAATATTTTATTTAAAATTTTTGTGCAAATTTTCTATTAGAGATATTGGCCTATAATTTTCTTTCTTTTGTCTCTTTCTGGTTTAGGTATCATGAATATGTTCATAATATAGGAAAAAATGGAAAGAGCTGTCTTTTCCTAATTTTTAATATGTGTAATACTAAAATTAATTGGTTTTTACTACTGGGTATCCTGAAGAGATCATGAAAAAGGGTAAAAATCCCATTTGTACAAAAATATTAAAATGTATACCAAAATATTTTCTCAAATTCCTGAAGACACTTTATGTGGTATACAAGAAAATAGAGTATTAATTAAAATAGGACATTAGTTTTTACAATTTTCCATATTCATTGTGGCTATTATCCTCTATTACAAGTACGGATAGGTAGGTGTGGAACAACTAGGTGATACAGTGGATAGAGCACTGACAAGAGTCAGAAGAATGGGAGTTTGAATCCAGGCTCAGACACTTGATGCTTACTAGTGACCTTGGGCAAATCAATTAACCCTGATTGCCTCACATCCAGGGCCATCTCCAGTTGACTTGATTCACATCTGACCACTGGACCCAGATGACTCTGGAGGAGGAAAGTGAGGCTGGTAACTTATATAGCACCCCTAACACTCAAATTCAATTCATATGCTTGTCAGGGCATTACCTCCCTAATGTCATGGTCTTCTTCGAGAATGAAGGACAAACATTATTAGATAAGTAGAAATGTTGTCCAAAAAAAAAAAAAGACTTTGGTTTTTATAATGATTTAAACTGAGGCCATTAGTAACCAATAACAAAGCAGGGAAATGGCAAAAAACACAACAGCATCCCCAGAGTACATTGACTCCAAACAATTTTTTAGATGAATGATAGATCCAGATTCATAAATAAATATTGCTAAGTGTCAACCAAGTAATTATTTTCTAGGATGCCTTGCCTTCATGTCATTAACTTAATCAAAAAGAATTTATGGACCACCTCCTAAGCATCAAACACAGTGCTTGGCTCTGTGGAAGTATAAAGTTGAAAGGCCGTGACATTATCAAGTTTATAATCTAGTTAGTAAAGTAAGATTTACAAACAGGAAACCTTTAAAAAACAAGGACATGCTAAAATTAAATACAGACTATAAAGGCAAAAGGAGTTCAGAGAAAGGAAGAAAAATCAGTATGTACCAATTAGTACAAACTAGGAAAGCTTCAGGAAGGTAGTTAGGCATGTCCCTGGCTATGTCCCTGAAAGCTAGGTAGGATTTGGGGAGAAAGAGAAGAAGAGAGAGAGGGCAGATAAGGACATGAAACTTATGTGTGTAAGAAATAAACACAGGAATAAACATGCTTTGTTTAAAGGACAATGAGGAGTTGGTGTGTAGTAGGAGTCCCAGTTAGAAGGTGGGAGTGAACTGTCATGTGAAAAGGACAATGGGTACCTTAACTGTTTAAAGATGAGAATTCATATTAGGGAGCACTGGGCAATTAAACTGTATATAATGTGGGATGAATCATAGTCTTGAATTAAGATATTTGCCTATACCCTTATAGAAAATGAAAGGGGAGATGATGGTGTGAGGACAGGATTTCCCAGAAGCTCTCTTTTAAAATTTTCCAAAAGAAAATTATGACTCTAACTACATTTTCAAGAGACAGAACCCATAGAAAGACCCAGTGAGGCAATTCTCTAGTCCAAGGTAACTTGGAAGATCTTAGGAAGGCTCTATTCCACAGGGTTGGTGAGGCCTACAGCACAGCCAGGATCATGCTCCTTTGATAGAGCAAAAGAGCTCTAGCCTTCCAGTAACAGAGGAGCATCTGGGTCCCTGGGGGGTGCCTAGGCTTGTGACAGCAGATGCAGTTTCCAGGTCTCCTATCCCAGGGCACACCAAGCACAACTTGGAAGATCAGCAGGGAAATCTCTGCCAGAGTGAGGACAGAGCTCAGGCCAGTGCATCCCCAGCCCAGGAAAACAGAAGGAAGCCAATGAAGCCACCCAGCAGGGAGCCACAGGGCAGCTGCTCCCAGAGCACTCAGTCTAGGAAAAGTAAGGGGGTGGGGGGAGATAGTTGAGGTCTCTCCATTATCCCTAGGGAAGGACTCTTGTGCTTTGTCCATGTTCAGACCTTAGTCACAGTCTGAGCCCCCATGCTACCATAGAGTAGGGACCTTCCTCAGAGCTCAGAGCAGAGGAGAGTGCTTATGATCATCCACAGACTGCAGCGTGGCAGGAGAGTAGTCAAAGCCTCTCATAAGATCTTGAGGGATATCCTTGGTGGAGCGGGGAAGGAGGTGTCCAAATAACGTTCAACTTGGGAAGCAACTCAAACCAGGGCACAGGCTGGGGAAATGAGTAAACAGAAAAAAAGGAACCTGACCATAGACAATTACTTTGGTCTCATGGAGAATCAAAACACACACTCAGAAGGGATTGGTACAGAAAGGTTAATGATCATTGTTGGAAGGGTTGTGGGAAATCTGGGACACTATTACATTGTTGGTGGAGTTGCAAACTCATCCAACCTTTCTGGAGAGAAATTTGGAACTACACCCAAAGGGCAACAAAACTGTGCATACCCTTTGATCCAGCAATACCACTACTGGGTCTGTACCCTAAGGAGATAATGAAAAAGGGTAAAAACATCACTTGCACAAAAATATTCATAGCATCCCTGTTTGTGGTGGCAAAGAGTTGGAAATCAAGTAAATGTCCTTCAATTGGGGAATGGCTTAACAAACTGTGGTATATGTATGTGATGGAACACTATTGTTCTATTAGAAACCAGGAGAGATGGGAATACAGGGAAGCCTGGAAGGATTTACATGAACTGATGCTGAGTGAGATGAGTAGAACCAGAAAAACACTGTACACCCTAACAGCAACATGGGGGCGATGATCAACCTTGATGGACTTGCTCATTCCATCAGTGCAACAATCAAGGACAATTTGGGGGCTCTCTGCAATGGAGAATACCATCTGTATCCAGAGAAAGAACTGCAGAGTTTAAACAAAGACCAAGGACTATTACCTTTAATTTAGGGGGAAAAAACTGATATCTTATTGTCTGATCTTGCTGTCTCTTATACTTTATGTTTCTTCCTGAGGGATATGATTTCTCTCTTTCTCTCATCACATTCAATTTGGATCAATGTTTACCATGGAAACAATGTAAAGACTGAGAAATTGGAGGTGGAGCCAAGATGGTGACAGGAGAAGAGTCTCTCTTAAGTGCTCTCTCTATTTAATATTTCAAAACTCATAAAATAAGGATTCTAAATTTTTGAGAGACAGAACCCACAGAGGGATCTAGTGAGGCAATTCTCCAGCCCAAGGTAACCTGAAAGATAGCGGAAAGGTTCTGCTCCACCGGGTTAGAGGGGTAGCCACCAGAGCGAAGGAACTTCAGCCTGCTGGAGGCAGTCCCAGGGTGCCTGGGAGCCCCCCACTCACAGCAGCAGGGGCAATTTCCTGATCTACACCCCAAGGAGCACTGAGAACAACTTGGAAGATCAGCGGGGGACCTCTGCCAGAGTAAGAACATGAAGCCCAGTCCTCAGGGCACTCAGCAAGCAGCATGGCCATGGCAGCCCAGATGCAGGAAAATGAAGCAGGCAGAGCCAGTAAGCAGGAGCCCCCAGGCAACTGAGCCTTGAGTGCTCAGCTTACCAAAGGGAGGGTTGTGGAGAGAGACTTCTGAGTTCTGTCCTCTGTACCTGGAACAAGACTCTGGGGCTCTGACCACATTCAGATCCTGAACACAGTCTAGGCCCCCATAGAAAAACAGGGCCCCCCCACTTCAGCCCTGTGGCAGAGGGGTGCGTTTGTGGTCATTCACAGACCAGGAGGGAAGATAGAGTTTCACACACTGAGATCCTTGGGGGGGGGGGCAGTGTCAATACTACTCAAAAGCTCAGAAAGCACCCCAAGACCAAATACAAGCTGGGGAAATGAGTAAACAGAGAAAAAAGAGGAACACCATTGAGAAATACATTGTCTATGATCCCAAGAAGGATCAAAATACTCAGTCTGAAGATGAGGAAGTATAAGCTCCAGCATCTAAAGATTCCAAGGTAAACAAAAGTTGGGCTCAGTTTATAATAGAGCTCAAAAAAGATTTTGAAAATCAAGTGAGGGAGATAGAAGAAAAATTGGGAAAAGAAATGAGAGATGCAGGAAAAACATGAAAAAGAAGTCAGCACCTTAGTCAAGGAGATACAAAAAAAATGATGAAAAAAATAACATGCTAAAAACCACCTTAGGTCAAATGAATAAAACAGTTCAAAAAGTTATTGAGGAGAAGGATGCTTTAAAAAGCAGAATTGGCCGTGTGGAAAAAGAGATAAGAAAGCTCTCTGAGGAAAACAAATCCTTCAGACAAAGAATAGAATTAAACAAAGCTGCTGACTTTATGAGAAGTCAAGATACAATACTTCAAAACCAAAAGAATGAAAAATTAGAAGAAAATGTGAAATATCTCATTGAAATAGCAACTGATCTGGAAAACAGATTCAGGAAAGATAATTTAAAAATTATTGGGATACACAAAAGTCATGATCAGGAAAGAAGTCTTGACATCATTTTCAAGGAATTCCTACAGTAAAATTGCCCAGATATCCTAGAAGCAGAGGGCAAAATAGAAATGGAGAGAATCCACCAATCTCCCCAGAAAGAGATCCAAAAAAACCCAACCCCCCAGGAATATTATAGCCAAGTTCCAGAACTCCCAAGTCAAAGAGAAAATATTACAAGCAACCAGAAGGACACAATTCAAATATCGTGGAGCTGCAGTCAGGATCACACAGGACTTAACAGCAACTACATTAAAGGTTCATAAGGCTTGGAATATAATATTCTGGAAGGCAAAAGAGCTCAGAATGCAACCAAGAATCAACTACCCAGAAAAACTGAACATCCTCTTCCAGGGAAAAAGATGGACTTTCAATGAACCAGGGGAATTTCAAATGTTCCTGTTAAAATGGCCAGAGATGAACAGAAAGTTTGATCTTCAAATACAGGACTCAGGTGAAGCATAGAGAGCAGAGGAGAAGGATAAAATGTAAGGGATTTAATGATGATGAACTACATGTATTCCTGAATAGAAAAATGATACTTATAATACTCATAAGAAACTTCTCATTTAATAGAGCAGGTAGAAGGAACTTTTATAGATGAAGCACAGGAGAGAGTTGAATTTGAAGTTATAATATATTGTAAAAATGGAGTCAATGGCTAAAAGGAAAATGTGAAAGGAGAGGTGGAATAGACTAAGATATTTCATATAATAAGATTTTTTTATTACAATGAGCTATTGCAATGATATGGAAGGGGGGAAGGCAAAGGGGAATGAGGGAACCTTCACTGTCATCAGAGGTGTCTCAGAGAGGAAACAGCATATATACTCAATGCAGTATAGATATCTAGAGTGAGAAGGAGAGAAAGGGGACAAGGGGAAGTGGGGGGATGTGAGTGATGGAGGAGAGGGTGGACCATGGGAGAGAGTGGTCAGATATAACACATTTCTTTTTTTTACTTCTTGCAAGGGGCTAGGATTTGTTGGCTTGTCCCGACCATAGGGCCGGGTGGTTGTCGGGCCTTAGGGATGGTATGTGAGCTCAGGGCCTCTTGGCCCCAGGGCCAGTGATCAGTCTGATGCGCCACTCACCTGCCCTACAGCACATTTAAGAAGAGGGAGAGAGTGAAAGGAAAGAAAAAAAATATAGTGTATGGTAGTGGGAAAGTACGAATGGAGAGAGCTGTGATCAGCAATGGCAACAGTGGAAAAAATATGGAAGTAGCTTTTGTGATGGACTTATCATAAAGAATGTGATCTACCCATGACAGAGCTGGTGGTGTTGGAATACAGACTGAAGCACATTTATTAATATTATTATTATTATTATTATTATTATTAGGGGGGTTGCAGGGCAAAATGGGGTTGGGTGGCTTGCCCAGGGCTGCACAGCTGAGTGGTTGTTGGATGTCTGAGGCCAGATTTGAGCCCAGATGCTCCAGGCTCCAGGGCTGGTGCTCTGTCCACTGCACCACCTAGGCACCCCTATTATTTTTGTTTTTTGGTTTTTGCAGGGCAATGGGGTTGGGGTGGCTTGCCCAGGGTCACACAACTGGGTGATTGTTGGGTGTCTGGGGTTGGATTTGGGCCTGGGTGCTCCTGATTCCAGGGCCAGTGCTCTGTCTACTGTGTCACCTGGCTGCCCCATTATTATTGTTTTTTATTTTAATTTTATTTCTTTTCTTTATTGCTCATGAGGGTCTATATTTTTTGGAGGGAGGGGGTGTTATGTTTACTCTTAAACAAGAATATTTTAGTAATGTATAAAAAACAACATTTGTACAAAAATAAAAATAAATAAAATTTAAAAAATAATAATAATAAAAAGACTGAAAAATTGCCTTGTTGGGGGAGGGAAGTAAGATTAGGGAAAAATTGTGAAACTCAAAATAAATAAAATCTTTAAATTAAAAAAAAGAAGGGATTGGTACAAAGTAGAACTTTCTGTATCCAAACCTCCAAGAAAAATCGGATTTGGTCTCAGGCTATGGCACAGCTCAGAAAAGATTGAAAATCAAATGGAAAAGAAATGAGAACAATGCAGGAAAATCATGAAAACCAAGTCAGCAGCTTGGTCAAGGCAATACCAAAAATGCTGAAGAAAATAACATGTTAACATCAGTCTGGGTCAAAAGGAAAAATCAATCCAAAAAGTTAATGAGAAGAATACCTTAAAAAGAAGAATTGGCCAGAAGGAAAAGGAAATTAAAAAAAAACTGTCTAAAGAAACAACTCCCTCAAATGTAGAATGGAACTAAGGGAAGCTGATGACTTTATGAAGAATCAAGAAACAATAAAACAATACCAAAAGATTTTTTCATCTAGAAGAAAACGAAGTATCTAATTGGAAAAACAACTGACCTGGAAAACAGATCCAAGAAAGAAGATTTAAAAATGGTTGGGTTACCTGAAAGTCATGATCAGGAAAAGACTCCTGACTTCATTTTTAAAGAAATTCTACCAGAAGAGTGCCCTGATATTCAAGAAGCAGAGGGTAACATAGAAGTTGAGAGAATGCACTAATCTCCTCCTGAAAGAGATTCAAAAAAAAGTAATTCCCAGTATATTATAGGCAAATTCCAGAACTTCCAAGTCAAAGAGAAAATAGTACAAGCAGCCATAAATAAATGATTCAAATACTGTGGTGCTGCAGTCAGGATTACACAGGACTTAACACTGTCTACATTAAGGGCTCATAGGGCTTGGATTATAATATTTCAGAAGGCAAAAGAGCTTGGAATGTAACCAAGAATCAACTGTCCAGCAAAACTGAACATATTCTTCTGGGGGAAAAGATGGACATTCAATGAAATAGGGGAATTTAAAACTTTCCTGTTGAATTGACCAGAGCTTAACAGAAAGTTTGGTCTACAAGTAGCACAGGACTCAGGTGAAACATAGAGAGGGTGGACAAGAAGACCAAATTGTAAGGGATTTAATGATGTTGAATTGTGTGTATTCCTGCATGGAAAGATGATACTAATAACTCATATGGACCATCTCAATTAATAGAGCAGTTAGGAGGAGCATATTTAGACAAGGCACAGGAAGGAGCTGAATATGAAGGTATAATATGTTATAAAGATGGAGTTAATGAGCAAGAAAGGAATGTGAAAAGGGAATGTACTGGAAGAAAGGGAAATGAGAGATAGAATAGGCTAAGATATTTCACATAAAAGAGTCAAGAAAAAACTTTTGCAACAGAGTGGAAGGGGGGAAGGTGAGGGGAAATGAGGGAGCCTTCATCTCATCAGAAATGGCTCAGAGAGGAAACAACATGCATACTTAATAGGGAATAGAAATCTGTCTTACCCAGAGGAAAAAGGAGAGGAAGGGGATATGGGAAAGGGGACAAGGGGAGGGGAGGGAGAGTATAGGTGATAGAGGAGAGGGTAGATCATGAGAGAGGGTAGTCAGATATAACACACTTTTTTTAGTTTTTTGCAAGGTAGTGGGATTGGATGGCCTGCCCAGGATCACATCACTGGGTAGTTATTTGGTGTCTGGGAATTTGGGCTCAGATGCTCTGTCTGCTATGCCACTCAGTTACCCCATAGCACACTTTTAAGGAGGGACAGAGAGAAAGGAGAGAGAGAAAAGAGAATGAATGTAAGTGGGGAGGAAAGAATGGTGGGAATTATAATAGCAACTGTGTGAAAAAATATGAAACTGACTTCTCTGATGGACTTATGATAAAGAATGTGATCCACACTAGAGATAGAACTGATGTTTTTTGAAGGAAAAAAAAATGGGAGGGGAAGAGGAGGGATTTTTTTGCAGATTCCAGTAAGTAACAAAAAGAAGTAATGCATCTGTTCAGCAGAAAGGTAACAGAAAATTATAGACTTATATTATAGATCTACACTATACTGTAATACTATAGCATTATACTACTACTATACTATGATACTAAGTATTATAGATTTTTGAGTCCAATGAGTCTTCAAACTTTTGGACCCGGGGTGCCTTCACACTCTTAAAAATTATTAAGGCTCCCCTTCTGAGAGTTTTCTTTATTTTAATACGAGTTATATCTAACAATATTTATTTTATAAGAAATTTTAAATGTATTACTGTGAAAATAGTTTTGACTTTTGTAGACACTCCTAAAAGGATCTCAAGCAGTCTGAGGAATTCCTAGACCATAATTTGACTAGATATACTCCCTCACTTTACAGGTGAAGAAACTTGAGTTCTACACAATTGGTTAGAAGCAGAATCAGATGGAACACTATTGTTCTATTAGAAACCAGGAAGGATGGGAATTCAGGGAAGCCTGGAAGGATTTGCATGAACTGATGCTGAGCCAGATGAGCAGAACCAGAAGGATACTGTACACCCTAATAGCAACATGGGGGTGATGACTAACCTTAATGGACTCGCTCATTCCATCAGTGCAACTATCAGACACAATTTTGATATATCTGCAATGGAGAATACCAATTGTATCCAGAGAAAGAAGTGTGGAGTGTGAACAAAGATCAAAGACTATTACCTTTAATTAAAAAAAACCCATTATCTTATTATGTAATTTTGCTATCTCTTATACTTTTTTTTCCTTAAGGATATGATTTCTCTCTCATAACATTCAACTTAGATCAATGTATACATGGAAACAATGTAAAGACTAATGACTTCTGGGGGGAAGCAAGAATAGGGGAAAATTGTAAAATTCAAAATAAATAAATTTATTTTGAAAAACTGTTATATTCCAAGTATTATGTTAGGTCCTGGGAATACCTAACCTTGATAAAAGTAAAGTCTAAGTTAAATGTATCTTTATAAATATCAACATAAAATAAAATAATTTGATAGTTTAAAAAAAAGAATCAGAAATAGAAGACAGATCTCTGAATTAGTAGTCCTATACTTCCCACTATACCATGCTATCCTTCAAGAAGTGTTTTAGAGACAAGACTTTGGAAGATAGGAATAGTTGTCCATAGTTGGAAAGGCAAGGCAAAAACAGGGATCAGAGAGACTAGTAAGGTTTTAATGCTTGTGGTAAACAGGGGAAGGGTGATGAAAATTTAGGCATTTAAATATGGCCTATAAATTCTAAGGACAAATACAGGGAGGTACTCTTAAATGGCATCTTTAACTTTGCCTACATCATCGATAGGTTTTGTTTTAATTTGTTTTGTTTTTAACTGATTCAGCTATTTTGGAAAGAACATCTCTCAGTAATCTTCTCATTTTGTAACTCAGGCAAGAAGAGTTGATGGACTGAAAGAAAGCCATAAAGAAAATCAGCAATGGGATCTGGCACCAAACTGCAGTGTTTTAACTTTCCTGCCAACCTAAGTCTCCCTCTGTGGTCAGGAGCCCAGAAGCCAGCCAGAAGCACTAAACAGGAGAAAAAAAAAAGAAATAAAGAAGCAGAGGGATGAGTCATAGATATGTCTTTATTTTTAGATTTAATGAAATAAAAAGGACTTATCTCATTCTGAGTGCATCTACTTTACTATTAACAATTTTAAAAGGTCAAAAAATGGAGAAGAGCAGAACTTGAATCTAATAACACTCCATAAAATGTCAGGAATTATAACTGACACCAATCTTGCAGAGGCAGTGACAGATTGCCTGAATAGTACCTAGAACACAGGAAGGCAGTCTCTAAGAGAAAGAGTCAAAGTGATAACCATGATGTTTTACAACTATCTCTATGGCAAAACAGCATGAAACTTACCTCAGTTATGGTGGAAAAGGGATAGATAGAGACCCTATAACATCATGAGGCCACTACTAAGGAGGCTACTACAGAGAGAGAGAGAGAGAGAGACAGAGAGGGAGAGAGAGGGACAGAGACAGAGAAGCAGAGACAGAGAGAAAGACAGAGACAGAGAGAGAGAGAGAGAGAGAGAGAGAGAGAGAGAGAGAGAGAGAGAGAGAGAGGTCATTTGATAGTATTACTTTTATTAACAATGTGCTAAGATTAGTTGTTCTTCAAGCCTACATCCAAGAAGCCTGATTACTGAATATTGAAATATCATGGTAATTATTATATCCCCTCAAATAAATAAATAATATGGCAGGGAATTAAGAAAGAATTTAAAAGTAGGGGTATGTTGGAGCAAGCAAGAGCCTATTATTAAATTTTTCATTGTTAGCATCTACACCTTGGAAATTGTCAAATGCTATGAATTTATACTTGGTTTATTGCTTTACTTATTTCTAGACAAGGAAGTGATGGAGAGAATGCAAATTAAACTGAAAAGCACCATGCAATTTTTTTTTGGGGGGGGGACTGCTTTTAAACATTTACTAACATGCCCATGGCTTAAAGAAAACCTCTTCCCATAACAAAATACTTTAAAAGGGATGTTAGAGATGAAAAGGACAGTAAAGATTTCCCAGTACGACTCCTTCATTTATAGAGAAAGAAGCAGAGACTCTACAAAAAGGAAGTGATTAGCCAAGATCACACTTCATTTACTGCTTATTAAAATGGATTCCAAATTTTACAAACACACATGTTAGAACTGTAAGGGACCTTAAGAATAAACTTAGGCACTTAGAACTTGTGTCCTAATTCTAGAAACTTGACCTCCTGTGAGTACATGAAGCACTAGCCTTCCTGGACAGCAGCCTCTGTAGCCATGACTTGGGACAAGTTGCTGAGAAGGGAGGAAGGGTCTCTTAGTCCTTCCAAGTGCATTTCGGTTCCCTATTCTGGATCCACATCTTGAGAAAGTTTTAATACATTGGGGGAACAATGCTTTCAAAGGAAAAGAAAGTCTCTGGGGATGCCTTCTATCACTCA
This sequence comes from Macrotis lagotis, assembly GCF_037893015.1. Classification (NCBI taxonomy): domain Eukaryota; kingdom Metazoa; phylum Chordata; class Mammalia; order Peramelemorphia; family Peramelidae; genus Macrotis; species Macrotis lagotis. The sequence goes on along the minus strand of NC_133658.1, from coordinate 520,677,283 downwards.
GCAGCAAAATCTGAAGGATTGTTCCCTCTCCAAAATTGATGTATTTTAAATGTCCCACTCCCACCATCTCTTTCCTTATGGATTATACTAAGAGGTGAAAGATCACTTCTAGGACAGAGGAATTATTTCCACTTCCCTAAGCAGAGCAGCCCCAGCACTTTCAACCTAGACATATTGCCCAACATAAAAAGGAAAAGTTTGAGAAACTGGGTAGGGCAAAGTTTTAAGAGAAAGGAAAGGTTTCTAGATAGATGAGTTGAAGAAGACATGGGAGAAAGCAAAGTATTGTCTACTTCCCCCTGCCGTGTTGTCTCCTGAAGACCCTCCTTGACTTCATGGGTCAATTGTCAATAAGTCTTTTCCTCAGTCCATCACTGGTTCCCGGACTGTTTATTCTTCCTAGGCCATAAGACAGAGTGTGAGATAGCTCAGAAAGACCACTCTTCTGACTTGAGAATTTTTCTGACCCAACACTAGGTCTCTGTCTTCACTAGACAAGGCTAAAGCTGAGTTCTACCTGCCAGATCACCTGACTTTTCTTTCTCCTCACCCAAGAAACCAGAAAGACAGTTGAGAGGTTCCCATAGCAGGAACCTGTGACCTACTCCAGGTGTCTAAAGGACTGCTCCTACCCGTATACCAGGCTCTATACCTCTCCCAGATCAAGAATAGTTTAATAGCCATTTTATGTAACCAAGTCTATCAGTTATCAGGAAGATCTAGAAAACACCAGAGAAATGTTACCAAGTAAAACTGTCTGTTTTATTTTTAATTCAATAAATTTGATAACAATTCTAAGATCTTAAACTTTGATAACTAAATTAGGGTTAGGAAATTACTGTTAAATTTTGTTATCCAACCTCCACAAAACTTAGGGGTATATGGAGGTTGAAACAATGAAACAGAATTTATTATGCTATTGATATATATATTATAACATATCTAACTTATAAGAATTTCAATTTTTTCCAAATACGTATTTTTTTATATTTTAAGCTAATTCATTTTGAGTTTAGGATTTAAATTTGTACAATATAGGCTATTTTTAAGAAAGTTTGTCATTACTGAATTGAACTGGCTTTTTTCAACTGCAATTTTATAATTTTCTGAATTTCTTTCTCATTTGTGATATGCAAGAGGAATCCATTGTTGTTATATAGCTGCTTATTTTGCCTTGTCAATCACTTGTTTACAACTAATATTGCCAACAATTGCTAATAATTAGCAATTAGAATTGATATTAATCTGCATGGCTGTTTTATTGTTTATGCTGTGGGTCACTTATTTAAATCATGGTTCTATAAAATCCTAGTGGTAGGGGTTGTGTTGGTAAATGTTTAACAATTGACCCTCCAGGAAAAAAATATGTATGGCATACTTTAAATTTAATCTACATCATTAACTTTTCCCCATCACTTTCTTAAATCTAGATATACAACAATAAATCAAATCCCAATTTTATAGCATTTTCTTACAATGATAATGCAACAATTGTTCCTCACAAACTGGTTCAAGTTAGCTCCAATACACCTTTGCTTATGTTATGAGACCAAATGAATAGTCCATTTTTATAATGGGTCAGATACTGTCATTATAGATCAATATTATGAAAATAAGCATGCTCCATGTGAAATATATTTTCATTTTCTGGGCATTGATTTCATAGAGTACTTCTAATATTTGGAATAGACTGAGTATGATGAGATTATTACAAAAATTTTAGACAGAGTAAAAGAACTAGAGGACTGTGAAATAGTTTATGGCAAAATGAGCACTGAAGAATACATTAAAGATATGCTCTGTGGATTACCAGGCTCATTGGAAGACCTAAAAATACCAACAAAACACAGATAGAGAACAATACCTGGAAATTGACTTGTAATCCACCATCTGAAGTAGAGGAATTCTTTAAAAACTTGCAACACAGCAGTTGAGGAGCCAAATAAGATCTATTCTAGAAAATTAATCCATAAAGAATACTGAGGCAAGATTATTTCCTTCCGAATCACACACTTCCTCTGTGAGTAAGGCTGATTCCATATTCTCTATGCCCCCAAAAGAAATTTTTATCTTAAAAAGAGTCAAGCAACACCAAAACTAGATATATCACTGAAAGGAGGTATATTATGCCCAAAGTAAGAATTTTCTCTGGGCAAATACCATGTTTCTCTGGGAAATAAACATAGGAATTTTGGGTAAACAAAGCAGGCATATGAGTTAGAAAAGATGAGTAGGTTGATGGAATGACTCATAAGGTCAGTTGACACTCAACCTCAACTCAATTAGCAAGCCTGTTTATAAAAACTAGAAAGAAAAAAATGCAAAAATGGGACATTGAGTAAGCATGTAATTCCTCTCCTATAAGAGATAAGAGCCTACCAAGATTGAAGTTCATATGAATAACTGATCAAAGATTACTATTGAGAGGAACTAAAAAGTGAGAGGCAGAAGGTTGAAGTTGGACTGCATAATGACACAACCTGAAACTAAAAAGGTGTCCAGCTGACACTGACATGAAACAGCTTTCTTCATATTTCATAAATTTGATGCAAGTGAGCATAATGTGAGAGCAGAAGGGCACCAAGAGAACTTTTTATGTATGGATGCCTTAGATATAAGGTGAAAAGGGGACACTGCTCATACAGATTCCATTTTTAAAGAACCTAGAAAATCTGAAAATAGGTTGGATCACAGGAAATAAAACCAAACATGGAAATCAAGCTAACCTGACACACAAACATCACTAGAAGGGGAAAACCCAAAAACTACATTCTATTACAAATATGGTGAAAAATTATTTATATATTCATGTGATTTTTGCAATCTCCCTGAAGAAATCACTAGGGTCAATAAGGCAATGAATGCCCTCACTCTGACATGATAGAAATAAATGGAATTTCATCTCTAATTAGAACTAATCTAAGTTTATTCAAGATATTGAGAGAATACCCCAAATAAGATAGAATTCAATTTAAATGCTTTAATCATTTATATGACCTAAGCAGAAATATATGAGGATAAAGAAATGATAGAGAATATCATTGACATGCATTGTGTCTTCAATCTCTTAAAAGGATGCAGAGAAATTTGACTGTGAGGTCTTAGTAGCTCCGGAAAAAAGGACAGAGTGGTTTTAGACTGCAACCCAAAAATAAAAGCTAGATTTGGTCTCATTTTGTGGATAGGATACAAGAAGTGCCTGAGGAGAAACTCACAAGATAATCAATATCATCAACATCATCAAATAGCATTTATGTAACACCTATAATGTATAAAGACTTTATAAATATTTTCTCTCTTGGTGCTCAAAAACATTCTGAAAGATAGGTGGGCTACCTATGGACTAATATATCGATTTTACAGTTGAGAAAACTTGAGGTAAAAATCCAGTTAAGTGAATTCTCCAGTATCACACAACTAGTTAGTATCTGAGACCAGATTTGAATTTATGGCTTCCTGACTTCAGACCCCAGAGTTCTATCCGCTCTATCACCTAGACTCGGTTTATCAATTCCTGATCAATCTGCAAAAAGATCTTGAAAAATTACTTTGTAATATGAGAATATCTCAAGAGTTTGTTGGTTAATGTTACCATCACAAGACTTAATTGTCCATTTATCATGGCATGTCTGATTCCAAAGAATGGACAGATATGTGTGTGTGTGTGTGTATGTAAATAATGTATATGTAAATAATTTTGGCTAAAGGAACCAAAGTGGACTGGTATAGAATGCTAAGACTTCACGATGCTATGCTTTATTTGTTAGCTGGCCAGTGATTTTCTGTTTTGGGATTGCAAACCCAATTTTATATGGTAGAGAAAGATAAGAATATGATAGCATTCATATGTTCAACTGGATTTTACTATTTAAAAACATGTCCCAAAGCATCTTTGGAGCACCTGTCACCTTCCACTAGAGAAAGTAGTTGGAGATATAAACTGCCTATAAGTGTTATTATAGTTAAATTATATCATTATCTTTGGGAAGACCTAGAAGAACATGAAGAAAGGTGAAAATAATAGATCAAATGGAGGAATTAAGAATTGGAGTTGATGAATGGAGTTGAAGCTGTTATGATTCTTTGGATGTTGCCTGAGGCCTATGGTCCACCATCCTGCCTACTTTTATCATTAAGGATGGTGGCTGCCAGAATTTGTGCCTTGTCTATTATATGATGAAGTAGACTAGTATCTAAACCAAATCAAGTTCACTAGGAAAAAACCCATTCTCATACTAACACAATCTTGAGATCATTTTACAAGATATTTCAGTGAGGGGAAGATACCAAAAGTCAATCAGTCAGTAAACATTTATTAAGCATCTGCTATATAACAGGCACTACACTAAATGATGTGGATACATAAAAAAGCAAAAGATAGTCTCTGTCTTTAGGGAGTTCACATTCTAATGGAGGTTGCAAGCAAACAGATATATACAAAGAGGATAAAGATGGGAATATCATTATAATAAATATAATAAAGGTATCCTAAAAAATAGAAATAAGATAGATTATGAAGGGCATGATGAGGGTATGTTAAGGGCTAGCACCATAGTGATGACACTGTCTGAGTAGAGAAGGAGGTGTATTGGAGAGATGTTGCAAAGTTGAAATTAAAAAGTCTTGACAACATATTAATTATGGTGGAATGAGAAATAATAAGAAGTCAAGGATGATATCTTGATTGGAAGCCTGGGGTCTTAGAAGAATGGTATTGCCCAAAGAATGAGGGGTGAGGAATCATGGACAATATTATGCCTCCAGAAGTCAATTGAGATGATCTCAATAAAGTCTGATCTGTACACCTACTTTTGTATCTTTCAAAAATCTTGTGAATGAATAATTTATATCAAGGACATTCTTTATAAAAATGTGAAAAGAACATCTTCACTCTCTTCCAGAGGAGTGCCAAAGCCAGTTTCTAGAATCAATTATCAAATTTTCAGTGTAGGCATTTACAACCCCAAAATCAGCAAATACCACCAACCAGGGTTGGATTTACATTTTATTGATTGTCTAGACTTAAAAAAAAATGATGGGGAAAATTTGAATAATGAAGATTAAATTTTTAGAGTGCCAGTTACTAAAGCACAATGCTGATCTCTTCCCACAGTTTCTGTACCTTTGACCAATTGAGTAAAAGGAGAAAAAGAACTTCCTTCCTTTTTGTCTCACCTCCAGCAGAAGTTGAAAATAGTGACTTTCAAGTGGGCATGTGGCCAGTTACCTATCTTGCCTAGGCAAGCCCCAGAGTCGAGTTTCAGGACTTCTAGTTCCAGGATACTTTCCTGTCTTTTCATTTTCTTTTCTGGGCAAAGATCAGAGACTAAAGATACTAAGAATGGGCATTTTGAGATCCTAGAAACAAAGAGAATGAATTATCCTTTTGCTTACCTCCTTACCACAATGCCTGGGAACAAGATTCAAGAGCTGAACTCTTGAATTGGCTGACTTAGTCTCCAGAAGAAAATTTGGAGTCAAAGGATATGGGTTCAAATTACTTCTAATGTTTACTATCTGTGATCTTGGAAAAGACTTCCCTGGGCCTCAGTTTCCTTATTTATAAAATAGGGATTGGGAGATGGAATGGAACCAGAAGTCCTCTGAGGTCATTTCTAGCTCTAGCTCTATGAGTCATCCTATGATTCTAAGATCTCCTTATCAGTGTACTTGATTAATATGGATCTTTGCTTAGCACAGTTATGCATATGTAGCTTATATTAAATTGCTTTCTGTCAAGGGGAGAGAGGTGGGAGAAAATTGTGAAACTCAAAACCTTGCAAAAAATGATTGGTGAAAACTAGTAATTAGAAAAATAAATTAATAATTTTTTTAAAAAAATTACTTGTTGATCAGCTAGGTGGTTCAATGAAGAGTATGGCCCAGCCTGGAGTCGGGAAGATCTGAGTTCAAATCCAGCCTCAGACACTTATAAGCTGTGTGACCCCTAGACAAGTCACCTAAACATGGTTGCCTCAGGTTTCTCATCTGAGTTGGAAAGGGTATGGCAAATCACTCCACTATCATTTCCAAGAAAACTCCAGATGGGGCCTCAGACACTTAATAATTTCATAGTTGTGTGACTTTAAACTAGTCACCTAACCCCATTACCTTGCCAAAAAAAAACAAAAAAACTCCAGATGGGGTTACGAAGAGTCAGATACCACTCAACAAAATGGGCTTGTTGGAGGATGAAATAGAGGACTTCCAGGATCTCTCTGCAATAGAGAACCTAAAAATCTGGATCTTGTTAATCTGAGTTTCTCAGATGGAGCAAATCTATGGAAATATTAGTTTAACATCATATTAGTGTCTTAAACTCTCAAAGGAGATTACTTAATAGATAGGTGATTTTATATCCTCACTGATCTTAATTCAACATACCCTAGCCAAAATTTGTAAATAAATTGTTTATCTTTGGTATCCTACAACCTTTCTTTCTGTCTCTTGCTGGTCCTTGTTTTCCCCTCTCTCTAGGCTTCCTTGTATTTTCCGGTTTCCTCAAGTCCCACATTGTAACAATTATCAATTACGACTTCCCTACTTGATGAAATGATCTATACTCCCAAAAATGACTTTATGCTCAATTCAAACTCCCATTCTACTTCAGTAAATGGACTCATCTAAGTATTTGGATAGGGCAGCTAAGTGACACATTTGATAGAGTACTGGACTTGGAGTCAAGAAGACATCTTCATGAGTTCAAATACAGCCTCAGACACTAGCTGTGTGACCCTGGGCAAGTCATTCAACCTTGTTTGCATCAGTTCTTCCCCTGTAAAATAAGTTGGAGAAGGAAATAGCAAAGAAATCCAGGTTGTTTGCCAAGAAAACCCCCAAATGGTGGTCACAAAGAGTCAGACACAACTGAAATGACTGAACATTAACAACAAAAAAGTATTTGGAAGAAATTGAATCTGATTAAAACTAATTCACACAATGATTATTCATACAACTATGCATGACTCAAAAACGTTGGTCAAAGGTCATTGGGTTTTCTGTAGGAACACTGAAAAGCAAATGAAGAATGTTTCAAAGTAGGTCAGCAAAGGCAGAAATATCAAGGGCAGTCTATTATTTCCTTCCACTCCCCCCCAAAAAAGTTCATCAAGTATCTAAGCCAGATACTCTGGATGGCACTAAAGTGTAAATGAAGATGGCCTGTTAATAACCAAAATGAAGGAATTCAAGGAGAAAACTAATCTTAGCCTTGAAATAATGTACCACATGTAGCCATCAGCTGATAAAAATGTTTGAGGAGGAGTCTGGAATAATCTATTGCAGAGAGGATAAACTATGCCACTCCCATGTCAGTACCTGGGATTAAGTTCTGCTCAGTTCATGTTAGTTAGAGCTCTGATTAATCACTTAGGAATAATTTAATAGATTCCTTTTAGGTCCACCCATAGTTTATGTTAATAGGGGTGAGTCAGCAGTAGTTTAAAGGAAAAAGAAAATTTCTTAGTACTATTTTTAGACTAGTTTCAGACTAAATTTTTTAGACTAAATTTCAGAAATCTGAATATGTATACATATATATATTTATGCATGTGAATATGCATGCATGTACACTCATATACAGCTATATTTGTGTGCATATATGCACAAATATGTATATCCATGTGATGCTGTTGACCTTCTTGAGTTTGGTATTAATAAAGAATTAAACTAAAATGAGTTAATCTCTAGAGTTTAAGGAACAAACACAATAAGACTAAACTCCAGAGTCTGGTCTTTAGAAAGAACAAATGGAAATTAGGTTAACATACACATTTGTTAGGTTCTCTAAACTTATGTTGCACATGCATGTGTTAGAAAATGGACCTTAAGAGGAATTTTTGGAGAAGCATATTTATGCAAAATCATAAATCAGAAGGTGGCTCCAGAATGTTGGCACCACCCTATGACTGTTAAAACAATGGAGGGGTCATATTTGTTATAAAGCAAACAAAATCCATATTTGTTATTAGATGACGTTTTCTATACACATACATATATATTAAATAAAATCTATCTGTAAAGCACTTTACTTCTCATTCGGTCATCACAATAACCCCAGGAGGGAGGTGTCATTATTATCCTCATTTTACAGTTGAGGAAATTAATGCTGAGAATTATTAAGTGACTTGTCCTATGGTCACATAGCTAATGTTTGAGATTGTATTTAAGCTCACATCTTTCATGACTCAAAGTCCAGCACTCTAATCAATTGTACCACCATGGTGTGGAGCTGGCTGCCTGGAAACAGTGACTTGCCTAGATTTTTTCCAAATAGGTCCTTGGGGTTGCAAAATGGCTTTTACTCAACTTTAAGGTTGCCCTTCAAATTCATTTCAACTACCAATGGACTGATGCACAGTGTTATTTGCCCTGGGTCCTGCATTCTTCCAACGATAACTTTGTTTTTCTTACCCTCCAACTGAAACCTAGAAAGTTTGAAAAAAGTTATGAAATTATAATTCAGATTATCAACCAAATCTTTTAATCAAATTTAACAAAACTTCTTTACTAGGATCTGGATTAAATTCTATGCTTACACCTTGAAGCAAGTTGAAATCAACACAATATCCCTGGGGCCATATCACATAGCCCCATTCAATGATCACTGATTCTCAGTTACTAGATGAAAAATAAGCCCCAAGGGGCTTCATCTTTAAGGGTCTTCATGACAAGACACACAGAGATTGCCTTTCAAGTGAAAAATGCTCATATAAATAATTTTCTGTACAGAGATCCATAATGAATGATATTGGTCATTAGTGAGGAGAACAAAGAAGAAAATTAGTAGAGCAGAAAATTTTCAATGACATGAACATTGGACCTGTGCCAAGCATTTGATGCAGCAGTCTATTAATTGTCTTTCCTTTCAGTCTGTCTCTTGTTTAGTTCCTTTCTTTTTTTTTCTTTTAAACTGACAAGTGGATGATGAAACTGAGACATCCGGGGGACATATTACTTTCACTACGCATGAGGGATTAACAACATGATTCTCCCTAAGGTTAATTGGGTTTGAATAGTCAGAACCTCACACATCCAGAAAACCTACTTCCTTTGTCTGAGGCAAAAATTACAATTAATATCTATGTCTCTTGTGTTTTCTGGCAGCTGCTTCAAGCAACTTCCATTACTGTGTGAAAAGCTAGATGAAAGATCATGTTTCCTCTCATTGCTTAGGTGAGGAAAAAGATTTACTCATGGTGTTTTCTGCTCAATTTACCCTGTACTTTGAGGTAATTTATGAGCATCAAAATTGGAATTTCAAATTTTTTTGTTATAAGGGAGGGTTTTATGAGAGTATTCTTTGAGAAATGACTGCAATACAAAAGGTCATTAATAAAATGAGCAAGATATTTAATATTTAAAATGTAAAACCTGAGGTAAAGAAAAATATGCAATTTCAAGAAAACATCTGTTGTGATAATTACTAAGCTATGTCTCTGCACAAAATTCAAGTTGACTAAGATGCTGCTGTTTTGATAGCAAACTTTTCTATGATGCAAATAATGATTGTCCAGTAAGACCTGCTTGTTAATGTAGAAACACTAATAATTTAATTTCTAGGAAAAAATTCTCCAATAATAATAGCCATACCATTCTATAGCTTATGGATGTTTCCCATATTGTGTTTCCTTTGATTCTCATAACAGTCCAGTAGGACATGCCTTCTTATTCCCATTTTACACAAAATAAACTTTATGTTCAGTTTGTCTAAAACATGTTCAGTTTGTCTAAAACTGTCAAGGTGTACTGATAAGAAAATGTGTATGTCAAAACACTTTGAAGAACAGACAAGACATAATTGGCTATCTGACTTTCTTTAAATTGAAAACAAAACTACTGAATATTAATTTGACTGTTCCAGTTTTAAGGCATGGACTGAAGAATGTATCTTTTTAAAAATATGTATATATACATATGTGTCATGTATTGAGAAACATGGGTTGGGTTTTTGTTTTTGTTTTTGTTTTTTACTATAAATGTAATCCGACATCCTTGGCCAGAACATCATATACTGAAATATTAAAGATCATTCTTTCTTTAAAAAAAAAGAAAGAAAGAAACTTCAATAGGAATTCAGGCTGGAAAAACACACTAAACACTTAACAAAGGAGAAATATTCAAGGAAATATTGTCTGTGCTTGCCAGGCATATCCTATGGTTGTCTGATTTCCTTCCCATTGTTATCTAGCACCTAGAACTATTGAAATGAAAATGTCTTAGCTTCCTTCCAAACTCAATGTAAATGTTTTTGCTTCTTTCTCAAACTCACCCCGGGACATTTCCACAGAAATTGGATGTTGAGATAGGTGGGAATCACCTCAACCCCTTCTGAGGTGTAAATCCCCTGAGATAATAGGAAAACCTCAACCTTTCCCCCAGCTCCTCCCTTACCTTTCTTCTAGCAAGTACTACAAACCTGCTTACCTGGCCACCAGTCACTTTCAGGTATTGGCCTCTCCTTGGCACTGCCCCGGCTCCTCCCAACATAGACAGCATGCTAGGTTCCTTTATAAGCCCTGTCCTCCCTCTTTGCCATGCTACTTTTCTCAGCCGGTCTGCAAACCTCTTGCGGCTGTTCCTACCTTCTCTTCTTCATACTTCTCACCCTTTCTATGCTAGTTATGGCACTGAAGCAGTTGTTGCTCCTTCTAACTTTCTTTTGGTTCATCTCCCTCCCCCTTCAGTTGAACTCTTAGAGACCATTGTAAGGTTATTAATTAATCTAATTTCAATATTGTATTTCAGGAAACAGGGAGGCCTAAGGAGAGGGAGATGGGGAACGGTCTGAAAACATACAATAGTAACATCAAATATCACTGATCACAGATCACCATAATGTTGTCACTGGAATTTTTAGGGTCACCAATTAAAGACAGAATTTGGAGTAATAGAGAAATCGAGGACCACTGAAAAGATGAAGGAATTTGAGTTCTCTAGGATGTTAAAACTGCTCAGGATTTTATTATAGCAAATTATTACAACTATACAGGTTAAAACTCCTAGAAAAGCAGTAACCACTTTAAGAATAGGTTAGGGGAAGTTTGAGTGAGAGAGACAGACAGACAGACAGATGGGCAGGAAGCCATGAGGCTTAGCTTAGTCTGGTCATATGGCATGGGGGAGACCCATGGTGGTCCATGTGGCCTAAGAAAGTGAATGAGAAAAAATCATCCTGCTAGAGTCAAAGAAGAAGGGGGGGAAAAAAGGAAAGAAGCGGCAGTGCTTCCTATTAAATACTCTTCTGTGGTAGGCTGGGCAAGGGGCAATTCTTGAGGAGTAGTTTTGGGCCAGGTATCTTCCAACAGCAAGCTATGTACTGGTCCTTCCTGTCCAGGTGCTCAACCCCCAAATTCAACACGTCATTTCCTGTCATGCCAGCATCTATGGCCAAGGTTAGGTGAAGGGAAAAAGATACAAACAACAGGGTCAAGGGGAGAGAGGTTACAAAAAACAGGGGTCAGTTTATATCACAGGAGCAAGCAGCCTTCCACAATTAGCCAGATTTTAACAGCTACATTCATAATTCTCTACATCAATAATAGATATAATAATAATGAAAATGGTTTGAATTATAAGAATTACCTAAATGTGACTCAAAGACACAATGGGAGCACATGGTATTGGAAAAATGGCACCAAAAGACGTACTTATTGTAGTATTGCCACAAACAAGCAGTAAAACATGCTATGTCTGTATTTGGACTGTATGTTGGTATGTCATGTAAGATATTAGTCATCTTAAAATTCTCCGCAAGACAGCTAGGTGATGAAGTGATAGCGTGCTAGGCCTAGAGATAGAAAGGGAGAAAAGAAGAAAGGAAGGGAGGAAGGAAGGAAGGGAGGAAGGGAGGAAGGAAGGAAGGAAGGAAGGAAGGAAGGAAGGAAGGAAGGAAGGAAGGAAGGAAGGAAGGAAGGAAGGAAGGAAAGAAGGGAAAGAGGAAGGGAAGGAGAAAAGGAAGGAAGGGAAGATAAAGGATAAAAAGAAGAATTATCTCATTTGATTTTCACAACCCAATGAGGTAAAGTTATTATTCCCATTCTATAGGTGAGTAAACTGAGGCAAACAAATGTTAAGTGGCTTATTTAGGGTCACGCAGTTAATAAGTGAGTGAGTTGGATTTGAACTCAGGTCTTCCTGACTCTAGGCCCAGGACTCACGCCACTTTATTACCTAACTACCTTAGGTGCCAGACTATCCCTGTCTTTGAATATGGCATGCTTTATTTTTAGTTTTTATAAGGCAATGGGGTTAAGTGGCTTGCCCAAGATCACACAGCTAGATAAATTATTAAATGTCTGAGGTCAGATTTGAACTCAGCTCCTCCTGACTCCAGGGCCGGTGCTCTATTCACTGTGCCACCTAGCTGCCCCAAATGTGGTATGTTTAAGAACAGAATATCATATGATGGACCTTGAGTTAATAACATCTATCAATCAAAAAGCATTGTCAATTTAAATACACCATGGAACAGCTAGGTAGGAGGCTCAGTGTCTTAAGCACTGGGCATGGAATAAGGATGATTCATCTTCTCGAGTTCAAATCCAACTTTAGATACTTACTAGTTGTATGACCCTGGGTAAGGCACTTAACCCTGCTTGCTTCAGTTTCCTCTTCCATAAAAAGAGTTAGAGAAGGAAATAGCAAACCACTCAATCTTTTCCAAGAAAATTCCAAATGAGGTCCCAAAGTCTCAGACACGACTTACAATAACAATAGGAATGGCAGTTTTAGGTTCTATACAAACCAATTCAGTCTCAGATGGCTTCTGCTTTCTGAAAGCTTGTAACTTCACATTCCCCTTGTAAATATCTAATAATTTCTATTATATCCAGTAAAATAGAAGAAATATGTAGCAGAGAAAAATGAAAAATGCTATAATTAACTTATTCTATCCTCTTTCTATTAATTACATTAATGCTGACCCTCACCCATACAACTGTCTAAACTATGGAAATCATGTATACATTCCCATCCCATTGTCTAAAATGATCTCACAGAAATTGCCAGGAGCCTGCCCATGATCCCATACCATTGTTACTAGAGAGGGGATTGGGGATTCCCATCCCATGTATATGTTGGTAGTCTCAGGGGCTGCCCCCTATCATGGAAGAATGCACCCAGACCCACTGAGATAACAGGCTCCTCCCTTACCCCTTTCTCAGCAGGTACACCTGCCCTGCTCACCTATATAAACTTGGCTTTTTCCCCTACCGATTGCTGATTCAGCCCAGTTGTAATCACCTTGCAACTGTCCCTGATTTCTCTCCCCTACATAAATGATGGCCTTTCCCTCTCCTGTTGATTCAGTCCAGTTGAAACACTCCTGCAACTGATCTAATTTTCTCTCTTTAGATTTCCCCTGACCATTATCAGCCTAGTTGCAGTGCCCTTGTACCTGTCCTTAATTTTTTTCCTGTGCTATTACCCTTTGCTGGCTGCTGCCAATCAGCTAATTGTTTTAACCTTCTTCTGTTTAGACCCTTTACTTTAGTACATTAAAAAGAATAAACCTTTTTGTCCCTTCTGGGTCGAGTTGGTCTTTCCATAAATTGTTCACACATTTCCCAAATCCTAAACTGTACCACCCCAACATTTTTTTCCTTCATCACCCATAAGGAATGATAGGGTCAGATCATGGGGTTGTCAGGGTTAGACCATCTAGTTCAAACCCCTCATTTTATTGTTGAGGGAATTAGATCCAGAAACTGAAGAGTCACGTATCAGGTCCCACAACTAGGAGAACTGCCATACCCATCCAGATCTTTGGGCCTTAGATTCTTCCTTTGTAAAATAAGAGAGAGTTAAAATAGATTTCTGAAGTCTCTTCTCTCTCTAAATCTGAACCTATGACTCATTAGTCATTCCTAGTATTCCTAATTATAGTCACAATTCACCAAACATAAGATTTAGAGTTGGAAGGTCATTCAGTCAACTAGACTTTAGGAAGCACCTACTATGTGCCTATGTATGACTATATACTAAGCATAAATTTTTAATCCATGTAATCCTGTCCCTTCGTTTTACAGGAGAAATTGAAGACCAAAAAGGCAATATGATCTTTTTTTTAATTTTTTTCAAACTCAGTCACTTTATCTCATCCAGGCTGGAAATGCAGGGACTACTCAAGGGTCCAATGTTACTCTGATGTGGATTCTTTGATCTGCTTTGCTTTTGACCTGAGCTAGTTTCTCCTCTTTAAGCAATCTGGACTCCCTTTGTCCCTATTCCTATGGATCATCATATTAATGTCAAACTTAGCTTAAATACAGGATTAATTTAGTCAAAAGATCCATCAGCTTCAGCCTCCCAGTAGCCTCCCTACTTCCTCCCAGGAAGTTACCCACCATGCCCAGCTGATAAGACTGTCTCAACATCATACAGGCATTTATGGGGCAGAATCAGAATTCATGTCAAGGTCTTCTGACTCCAAACTGATCCATGATAAGTATAACAATTTTCTTTTTAGCTAGGGACATTCCCATTCAGACTCCCAACCTGAAGAGTTCCTTTAAGTCCCTATGGTTTTCTAAGATAGGACTTTACTTATTCAATATAATCTATTGCTACACTATACAGCATGTGGCATTACCAGTAGGGCTTAACAATTATATGGGATAAAAGCAGTTTCCCAACAATATCACCAGTCCACTTTCTGTACTCCTCAGGTGGCCTGGCAGCCTGTTCAGTTGTTTCCAGTTTAAAGAGTCTGCTGAATGTGGGATGACAGAGAAGCAACTTAAAAGAAATGGCAAGAACTAGAATTATACATGAATGTTGTTGGTTTAGGGAGATGGAGAAATTGAACTAAATCCCAGGATTTTAGAGTTGAAAGGCACCTTAGAAACCAGAGTGCAACCCTCGACTGAACAAGAATGTTACAACAGGCCCTCCAGAGTAGTTGTGTTGCTTTTGTTTCAATATTGCCAATGATCAGTCAACCCATTATATCCTGAGCCATCTTGTCTCATTTTTGATATTTCTCCTTAATGATAAAAGTCATTAGTACTCTTAATATCAATCTAGAGAGAAGAAAAACCTTGCTATTTAATGCCATTTCTTCTTTTGCCAATATTTTTGCTCTCAGAATAGCAAGGATACACTTGGCAAAAATATCTCCATAAGTTCCTAAAAAGATGCAAATTCAAAACAAATTCATCCCCTCTCTCATCTCCCCTCTCTTGATCCCCAACAGCAGCTGAGTGAAGAGGAAAAAGAATATATCCTTTTATATACACATCACCTCATTTGATCTATGTTGTATATTGAATCGATCATTGTACTTAGATTCAAGAATCCTAAGTTCAAATCCAACTTATTTATTTGCTGTATGACCCTGGGAAATTCACTTAATCTCTATTTGCCTTAGTTTTGTCATCAGTAAAATAAGGATAATAGTCATTCTTACTTCCCAGGGTTTTATGAGGACAAAATTAGATATTTGTAATATGTATTGTCAATTTTAAAGCACCATATAAATGAAGGCTAATATTATTATCATCATTATCATCCTCACAACAATTTCTTTTGATAGACAAGACAAAAATACTATCGCTATTTTATAAAGAAGGAAACAGATCCAGAGAGAAGAGGTGACTTGCCTGAAGTCACAGAGTTAAATTTTCACAGAACCCATACTGGATTGCTATAGACCTAAGAAGGATCCTCTCAATCTACAAATGAAGTCACTGAAAGATCATGTGCTTTGGCCAAGTGTCAGACTCTTAGTAATTGGCAGAATAAGAGTTTAAACCTGGTCCACTGGCTCCTGGACCAGCATCATTTCTACTGAACAATGCTGCCAGTCAATGATCAAACTAGCTGCAAGAGCATAGGAAAATTATTTGATTTCCATAAACCTCAATTTCTTCCTCTATAAAATAGTAATAACAGGACTTGCATGACCAGTTTTGCAAGTTGTTTTGAAGATAAAGCTTGATAATGCATCTGAAAAGTATTTTGTCACCATTATATCTTGTGCTAACCTTATTATTATTATATATCATTATTATAATGACTACAGACTTGAGAAAGCTATCATTTGTGCTCTATCAAGAAAAACAAATTCCTGTAGCATTATATTGTATAGTATTGTCTTCTAACCTTCAAGGTCCCCAAAATAGCTACCTCAGATTCAAGGTACTGTGTGCCCATCCATAGCAATTATTTCATGTTTATTTTCTCTTTAGTCCACAGAACAACACATTGGTTCAAAGGAAATGAATTTAATGAAATAATATTGTGAGAAGCTTTCAGTAGAACATTCCCCATCCCCCCATAAACTAAGGGCACACTTCTCCCACAAATATTTGCCCCAACAGCAAGGAGAGTAAGCAAGAAGGTCATACAAGAGAGACCCACAAATGGAGAATACAGGTGGAGGGGCAATTCACACCACCAATGTTGTATTATCAATGATGGCATAGAGCTGCTTTCATTGGATTTGCAGCTCATTAGTCTTGATAAACTATATCTCTGCTTCTGGGTTGTGTTAAGGTTTTCATGGTTTTAGGACATAATCTTTATCAGTCTCTTGGTGACTATTGCCCATGTTGTCTCAGTCTAACAGTTATTCTGCTGTTCCTCCTGGTCTCAACTGAATGATGCTCAGTATCTGCTAAATATATAAGGTTTCATTCCCTGCTTTCAACTCATATCTCTTCAGACCCACTCAAACCCTCTCTGTTTCAATCTTATAGAGCAGAGTCTAGAACCTTTTGCCCAGAAGGGTAGGTTAACATCTTTTTAAGCCAAAGTTGTCATTTCATCTTACACCAGGAAGAGTTTTGTCTAGTTTTCCTTTTACTACTCTAGTATCTAGCCAGAAATCAAAGCCTTCTGTTAAGCTAACTAATTCAGAAGGCAGTTGGGTGGCACAGTGGATAGAGTGGAGTCAGGAAGACTCATCTTCCTAGGTTCAAATCTAGCCTCAGATTTGTGACCCTGAGCAAGGGTTTACCTCAAACTGTTTACCTCAGTTTCCTCACCTACAAAATGAGCTGAAGAGGGAAATAGCAAACCACTCTACTACCTTTGCCAAGAAAACCCCAAATGGGATCATGAAGAGTCATACATGACTAAAATAACTAAGATGACTAAAATTTAATTGGGAATTACATATTCTTAGATATTACTAAAGCCTTCTGTGGCTTACCTACAAAAGAATTACAAAAGGTAAGTTAAGGAAGAAGAATCTGTGTTCTCTCTATACCTAGAACATGCTTTTATCTTGATTACACATTCAGTAGTTGCAAAGACTGATTTTTTTTTCCTGTAATAGATTGACCAGAGGAAAAACTACAATGTCCCGACAGTACCAAAATAATCAAAGCATTAATTTTATTCACTAATTTAATCATTTTAATAGGGATAAAGTAATTCCCTCACCTACCTGGTAACAAATGGAAAGTTATCATCTTTATTAATATGTACTGGGCTTAAGTGTATGAAACTCCAGACTAGGAAAGAAGACAGTAGTACAGAGCAAAGGGAAAAGCTCTTATCTGGAATCTGAGGCCACAAGATCAAATTGTGATTTTTGCCACTTCATATCTAAATGACCTTAAACAAGTAGTTTATCCTCTTTGAAGTCATCTGTAAAATGAGAGGATTGGACTAAATGACCTATAAATATCCTTCCAGCTCTAAGTTTATAATCACATAAAAACTTCTTCCTTTCAGTTTCATCTGCCAGTCAAGAAATTAGCATTTATTAAACATCTATTTGCCAGGCACTGTACCATGAGTTAGATAAACAAAGAAACCTGCTTCCATTCCCTACTCCTCAAAAAACCTAGACCCCACTCTCAAGAAGCTCACAGAGTAGAAAATTTGCAAAAAAAACCTGTATAAATAAGGTAAAGTGGGAATATTCTCTAAAGGAAGTATTAAGATTAAATAAGACTTAAATTTCTTGGAGAAATCAAAGTGTGTTTTATTTATCTCAAAGAACAAAGAATGCCAGACTAAAGAGAATTGTATTAAAATACAGTCTTATCAGTTTTTCCAGGTAGCCTTCTCTTTACAGGACATCTCATTATTATTATATAAGTTGAAAGATGAAATATTCTAAATTAGACTTGTATTTATTCTTTCAAATTTCCTATGAGAAAGCAATATGCGAAGAACTCAATCTTTATATTCACAAAAGGAGAAACAAAAATGAAGGACTGAAGGAATTCATTGAAGCTAGTAAGTAGAAATAAGGAGAGAGAACATTCCAGGCACGAGGGAATGACCATTGAAAACTCTTAAAGGCAAAATTGGAAAACGGAGTGTCATTTGCTCTCTTACGTTAAAAGACCAGCATTACTGGATTAAAGAGTATAGTCCTTCAGCATTCTGAGGGTTAGAAATGCAAGACTTCCACAAGTGTGAAAATCCATAAATACCTCTAGGCTTCACTCCAAAACTTATTTTTAGTAATTCTGATCATATTTAACACAAAAACCCATATAAAACACACACTGTACCCACAAAAAAGTTGTAATTTCTAGGTGAAAGAGTTTAGAATCTGGCACACTATGCAGTCTTTGTAGCTATAAGTTTAGTTGAAGCAGATGATTGATGGATTTTTTCTTACAAAAGGCACAATATTCAAAGAATTTGTGAAACCTATAGTTCTTTATTACTCTGAAACTTCTAATCAAATTCAAATGTTTATAATAAATTTATGTATGCATATTTTATTAGTAAATATTATCTATAAATGAAAGAAATCTGCAGGAGTGAGAGATAGTGACAATGGGGTTAAATGACTTGCCCACTTTATTCACTTTATTCATGAATCCTGTAGGATACAGATACTTTATCTAGTGTGAGGCACAAGATGGTGTTATTATATCAGCTATGATATAGTCTTTAGGATCCATTTCTCCTCCCACCTGGATTTTTATACTCTCAGAATTTTTTGTTACAGTCTAAGAGGTCCCACCCATCCCATGACATGTCCCTAATATGATTTCCCCCATCATATGATGCATGTTATGTTAATGAACCTCAATCATCAGCTAGATCTCTGTCAGTTAGATCGCTCCCACTATTACTGATACACTATTGTCTAAATCAGATAGGACTCTCCCTAGATAGGATATACAGACTCATATAGGAGATAATCATGCCACCCAATAATCTCCCTCTTTTTCTCTCAATGGAGAACATCTTCACCCTTCCTCTCCTGCTCCTATCCATAAGGAAAGGGGCATAAGGAGGGGTTTCACACTTACAGAATCAGGGGGAAGTTACATATAAATAATGTACACATAGGCAAGAGATGGTGGCGATGAACTGGTCCAGTGTCTCTCCTTCTCTCTTCTCTTCTTCTCTTCTCTTTTCTTCTTTTCTCCCCTGGAGACATCTGGTGTCCTTTTACATCTCCTGAATTGGTTCTAAGAAGTCCTCTCCAGCTCTGGGGATTTGTTGAGACCTTGTCTTCTGGTAAAGAAACTGCTTAACATTTTACTCAGACCAAAGTACATGTTTTCACCACAAAACAATGATATTCTGGAGCTAATTATAATTTGCATTTTGCCTTATCACATTAATGCACATACTTGACTTTAATACAATAAACTTCCATTAGTGTTTTACTACATGAGCAAACTTCCAATGAGAATTATCACATTGACTTAAGCTGGCAACATATACATTCAACAATCATCTTAGTTCAGAGAATACCCAGCATATTATTTAAAAATGAAACAATCTTAGCCTTTGCTCTCATTACAATAATGACTCAAACATCCTTAACCAAAATGAATTATTTTCCCAAAATATTCCCAAATACACCACAGATTTTCCTTTTCCTAATATACTTATCTGACTCACATTCCTTTCCTTAAACTAGACCTTAAAACTGTAACTATCCTAAGAATTTCCCATTCTTCTTACCTAAATATCCCCTCTAAATAATAAATAAGGAAACTTAATTCCTATCTTAACATGTAGCTGATAGCAGGTGTCAGAACCACACGCTTAACCTATCTCTGGCTATTAAATCCAAATCACCTAAAACTTCTTTTTTCTGGTTTGCTTAGTAACTATAAAGATCCAGGACATTAAAGGAAAATTCCTTTATAAGTATTGAATGTCAGTGTCCAGGCAGAGAACATGTGGGTAGTCAAATGTCTTAGGCCGGATTTTTTTCTTCCAGGTGAGACATTATCTAAATGTCATTTTGGGGAAATCAAGTCAAAAGGGTTCAACCTTAGACCACACTGAGAAGCCACCCCTTCGGCTGCACATACCTGTCACCTGGTATCTTTAGCCCATTGGCTTCCTTGGCTCCAAGAATGTGGTATTGACCCAGTTGTACTTCCTTTTTACTGAGCATCCTGGTATCTGACATAAAAAGAGAAAATCGATTAAAAGTCAATAATCTAAAATAGTTTTTTTAACTGATTAGAACTTCCAGTAAGTCCTACAGGCCTCATCCCCTACCTCTTACTAGAGACATTCCTTTGTCTGAAATCATATCTACTCTACCTCTAAATAAAGATGGCATATCAGATTCCCCTTGGTAGAGAATCCTACTTTTAGCCTGTTGTATTTTACAACAAATAAACACCTCCTTTGTCCAGGAGATTGCACAGAAAAATCTCAGTTTATCTTTGTTTATCTTTCTCATATTATATGGTGCTTTTACTTCAAAGCAAACAACCACAGCTTTGGAATGTGTGTGTGTATATATATATATATATATATATATATATATATATATATATATATATATATTATATATTATATATAATATATATTATATATAATATATATGTACATGTATGTGTATATATATGTGTGTGTGTGTGTGTGTGTGTGTGTGTGTATTATCTAAAATATTCCCAATTCACTTAGATCACTAGAAACTTCTATACATAAACTTGTTTCGCTACTAGCCATCCTCAACATGTTTTGGCAAGGCAATTGGAGTTTGGAGTAAAGTGACTTATCCAAGGACACACAGCTAGGTAATCATTAAGTGTCTGTGGCCCAATCTGAACTCAGATTCTCCAGACCAGTGCTCTATCCACTACATCACCCAGGTGCCCCTTATAACATACAAATTACCTTTCAGACTTCTTTAAAACCATTAGAACATCTTAGATGACTTTAAATTTCCAACATGTCTTATTAATTTCAATATAACAGAACAGTAATAAGAGTAACACACAAATTACTAGATTGTACAAAGCATCTAAGCCATTTTTACATTATTCATAAACCCACAGATCTATCCCAGATGCATTCACAGTTTTTGATATTTCCCTTATTGCCTTTCAAAGAAATCTTATGTTGATCCCAGGCTTTAACAATATAGTATTTAAATAATTTATATATTCACAAGATATATATCCAAATATAATCACTTTGCAGTTACAAAAGAATATCACATAACTGATAATTACATCTTACTCATCAGTAAGTTACCTTACAGTAGAGCCACACAATTGCTATTTGTTCAGAGTCCACCCCCCAACACACATCAGCTGTCTGCACTTACCAAGAGAGAAGTCCACATTCTTGACTTTTTGAAATTGAACATACATTGCTAATTTACTTTAATCTTAAGATTTTGGGGTCTTTTTGTTTTGTTTTTGCAAGGCAATGGGGTTAAGTGACTTGCCCAAGATCATACAGCTAGGTAATTATTAAGTGTCTGAGGCCAGATTTGAATTCAGGTACTCCTGACTCCAGGGCCAGTGCTCTATCCACTATGCCACCTAGCCACCCCAATCATAAGATTCTTATTAAAGCATCTCATTTCCCCTTAAAATAAGAACAAAATTAATATCCCACTATCTTTACACTTTTGTCTTCCAGTCCTCTTTACCCAGAACCTCTCAGAATCCAACCTCATACATATAATGCATTTAAAAATCCAAATGCAATTACAACTAAATTTCCCAACAGTTTAGTTTGATAAAAGATTTAGAGTGCCTTATACAGAGAACCCAGCACTCACATTCCAAAAACTCTATCCAAAATAAAAATACAATTATTAGTATTATTAGGCTTAACATTAAAATGAATTAGAGCTTTTTTCCAAAGTAAATCAGTAAATATCCCTGAAACATAGGTATTTTTCTTCTTAGTTAACCAAATACCACTTAACTTCTTGCAATAGTTATAATGGTGTTAAAATAGTTTAAAATCCCAAACTAATTTAACTATCTAGGTTATTTAATTCCTCCTATTCTGTACAAATTTTGTCAGAATGTAACAACACTAATATCCCTCTTTTAAAACTCCTAGAATGATTCCCAAAACTCCAGTTCAGAAACCTTAAAAACAGTGAAAGTTATCACTCTTAGGCCATGTGGCCTGAGCAGACAACACTCATCAAACAAGATTTCTTTTCAATAAATGTGACTCCTAACCCCTGTATTATATATTTTCTTAAATCTTCCCTTTAAAAGTTCTTTCTCCCTTAAACCTTTCCAATCACAGTTCTTCTCCTTAAGAACCCTGTCCTTTTTTCTTTTTAACTCTACACACCAGCTCAGGGAGGGAGGGGCTGAGCTCCAGAGCAGGGCGCTGCTGACCTACTTTCTCCTCCCCACTTTTTGAATTTCCTTGGCTGTGCCTTCTTCTCCAACTCAGGGCATTCTCTTTTAAAACGTCCTTCTCTGACACATTTAAAACATTCATTCTGTCCACTCTATCTACCTTTCTCTTCCTTAACTCGTTCTCTAACAGCCTGAACCATCATTCTGGCTTTCTTTTTCTGCTTCTCATCCTCTCTTCTGCCATAAACTCTCTGTGCCTCCCTTAATAGTTCCTCAAGTGGTTGCATGTTCCACCTTTCTAATTTCTGTCATTTTTTTATTAATATCAGGCCAGGCATTGGGGACAAAATTGACCCTCAACATACCTTCTGTCACAGGATCCTGGAGCCCCAAACCTGAATATTTTCTCACATTTTCCCTCATTCTCTCAAGAAATCTAGAAGGTGTTTCATCTTTTTCTTAGAATACTTCAAAAGCTTTATTCAAATTTTGGGACTTGGGGATGGCCTCCTTGATTCCTGAGATGATAAGGTCCCTCAAATCCTGCACATGTCTCCTATGAGCTGGGTCATTATTATCCCCAATTATCTAGCCTGCTACATATTCTACCTCTTCTTTGTTTAAATGTACCTTGTTTTTCACAAAAATATTTAAATTTTTCTCTTTACCCTGGACAGCATTCTTGCCATCCCAGCTAGTTAATTTTCTTCCCAAAGGATTATTTTGGGGTATTTGAGAGGGAGGGGTCTCTTCCTCTCCCTACCTAGGTGCCATTTTTGACCCTTGGCCTCCCATCTAGGATCTTCCTTCCCTGGGATTATCTTAGAATGGGGACTTCTAAGCCATGAAAGGCAAAACCAAAGTTTTCCTACTTTTCTGGGTAGATTTTGCAATTGTTCCATCATTTCCCCTGTTAATGCCAGGGTTCCAGGTCCATTCAGAGATCCACCAGAGGGAACCCCAGAAAAGAAATGAGAATCTGCTTGAAATCTCCTTCCTCAGTCTCTTCTAGGGTTTCCTCTAAAGGGTCTGTAGATCTCAGACACAGCCCCCAAGATAGTTATCTATAAATGAAAGAAATCTGCTGGAGTGAGAGGAGAACTGAACACTTTATTCATGAATCCTACAGGATATGGGTGCCATACTTAGTGTGAGGCATGAAGTGGTGTTATTACATCAGTTATTATATAGTCTTTAGAATCCATTTCCCCTCCCACATGCATTTTCATAGGCTCTTAGAATTTGAGTTACAGTCTAAGAGATCTGCCCATCCCATGACATGTCCCTAATATGATCCCCCCCCATCATACAACAGATTTTATAAACCTCAATCATCACAGGGGGTATATGGGATAATATTCAAGTACCTAATTGTTCAAACTCAGCTGTAATAGGTCAAGATCTCTAGGACACTATTGACCAGTTAGGACCTAGTTTCTTCTAGTCTTAGGTTTGTCATTTTTGGATTGGGATTAGGAGAACTCTCCCAGTTTTGTGATTGACTGGAGCCATTCCCCCTTGGTAATGGATTTCATAGGGAGCCTGCACCCTGCAGAGACCAACAATACCTTAAAATAGATTAATAATTGTCAAGTCCCTTTCCTGGATTCATATGTTGAGTCCCACTTCTAGACTCCCTCAATCTTCCCAGGTGAGCATTGGAGGGGTGCCAGACAAGGAAGACAAAGGAAACAAATACTCCATCAAGATCTCCAAATGCTCCATTTATTCACCAAAACAGGTGAATAAATACCTTCCCAGTCTCTAATCCACTCCCACTCCAGTGGCACTTAGTAAAATAAGATTCTGGTGTTCAAGGACACCAAGTGAAGATAATTCACAATACTCCCATACACAATGGTTCCCAACAAATAATATATTTATGCATTTAGATAGCACTATTTTTTTCAGTTTCTTTACATATAAACATAGACTTCAGTTTTCTGCAGTCTGCCTCAAATCTCCAAAAATTTCCATTAATTATCAATAGCCATGCCTCAAACAACCAAAACCCATGCAGGTCAAGAGATGACTACACATGGAAGAAGAATAAGGTGGAACAAAAACTGCAAAAATAGGAAAAGACCTGATTATGAAGAGCTTTAAGTGTCAAACAGAAGATGCTATATTTGATCCAAGAAATGACAATGATCCATTAGTGTTTATTGGATAGGAGAGATATTGTTAGACCTATGTTTTAGGAAGTTCAATTTGATTAGCTGAATGAAGAATGGATTGGAATAGGAAGAAATTTGAGTCAGAGAGACCCATCAGTAGGGTGGCTACAGGAGAAAGTGATAATATAAGATGTTACAAGGTATATTTAAGATGAAAATAGGACTTAGAATATTGTTGTAAAGTTAATAATTCTTTTGCTTAACTACCTCACAGAATCATTGTGAGAAAAGAACTTTGCATACTTTAAAGTGTTATATTAATTGTCAGTTATGGAGATCTTTGTCAGAAATGGATGTCAGAATCATCTCCTGATACTCAATTTTCCTAAACAAGAGGTACAATTTATTTGTATGAAAGCTTTCCACTAGTAAATAATAAATGGCTCCAAGAGAGATTCCTTCTAACTTGTGAAACCATATCAAAAAGTAAACAATCAAAATGTATTCCACTTATCTTAAAGCACAAAGATGCCAAAATAAAAGGCATTTGTATTTAAAAGATAGTCTTATCTGGGATTTTTCCCCATTGCCTGAGTTAAAATATGAAAACATTCTATAGTAGACTTGTACTTAATCTTTTGACTTTCTTAAGATAAGGTACTAAGAATCCAATCTTTGCACAAACTCAAAAAAAAGGAATTTATTTTGTTAATGGGTTATAGCTACAGCAAGAGCTAACCCTAACATATTAAACTCCAATCCAGTTGTTTTGATTTAAAACTTTAAGGAGACTCTTGACACAAAGATTAAAACAGCATTATTGGAGTTATCTATTAATTTTGATGAGAAAATGGCTGAGTGAAAAGGTTGTAACTAATATTTTTAGAGACAATTTGATACGCTTTAGGAAAAAATGCTTGAAATTGTTTTCATACAGCATTACAGTATAATCTTTGCTCATGAAAATAGTTATGAGAAATTATGCTGAAGTTCACTTATTTTGTCAATGATCTGTACACCAAAAGGTATTATTTTACAACAAAGGACAAAGGGTGTATGAGTAAAAATAAATTCTATATTTAATTAATTTCTTGTGCTTACATATTTTTAGCTAGTTAGAGGAAACAATGAGTAAGAAAGAAAGTATAAATTAAATTTAAAATTAACTATCACTGAGACTCCCACAGCTTCTGTAAATGTATCTAACTAGTGGCACAAAACAGTTAGGGATTCATACAGTTGGCTCTTGGAAGCTTCTCAATAAATTTACTCTTTGCCCTCTGTCTTCAACTAATATACTCCAATCACTTGCAATATGATTCTTTTTGTTTTTAGCTCTCCCCAGGGGAATTCATTTTCTTCCCACGGGCAACCAAGGTATACTAAGATGAAATATGATTAAAATTGATTTTAGAATGATTCAGGACTATAATGAACCAAAGTGAGACTAGAATCCTATACCCCTAACTTTTGTTATGTGTATGAGTATGAGTTATGAGTATGTGTGTGAGAAAGAAATGATTATTAAATAGCCAATTGTTATTATTGGGGAGATCTGGAATATTTTCCCTTCCTATTTCCTCATTCTCTACTAGGTAAAGTCAACATCTAAAGAATGAGGTTGATAATGAAGTTAGATTTAGCAGTCTCCTGAATCTTATTCAGACCCCACTCAACTGGGAAAGTTTGGATCTGATCAAATGGTAAAGAGATTCTAACTGAGATGAATTCTAGTCCCTTGTTCTAGTCAAAACAGGTCTGAGGAGAGGTGGACCCCCTTTGTTTAGATTGCCCTAGGAAGGCATGTTTGGTAGAGACATGTTTCTTTGTCCAAGACTGAGTGATGAGAGTCACATCCCCAGATCCTCATTAGCCAAGGACCATCTTTTAATTATTTGTTAATTATAATTAACAAAAGAAAGATTAATTATCCAGAAATTATGTCTCTCTAACTTTTTATACATTGAATGTATGTTATTTGTCCTTCGTTTTTCAAAGAGGGTCAAGGACATCATGAGGTAATGTCTTGTTTGCACATGTATTGGATTTAAGTAAGGCAGAATTACACAAAGTTGTCAGTCTTTCTCTCTTTCAGAGTCATCAAAATCCAGTGGCAAGAGAAAAGTCAGGATGCCTGCTGATGGCACAAGATGTAATGCATGACCTTGGCTTCTTTGATTCTGACTGAGCTCTAAGCACTCCACACCTCCTGCTTCCTCCACCTTCATGGTCTTTAGAACAAATTATTCTCATCCACCCATTAGACTGGGGAAAGTCTTCACATGCTTAGGGTAAACATTGCCAAAAACTCATCAATGGACTTGAGATTTGTCAGTAACCCTGAACCTGATTTAGCCTTTCTATTGCAAAAATGGGGTGTGTCCAGGGACCTCAATCTCTAAGCTGAGGGTGGCCAGAGTCAAACAAAGCAGGCTAGAGACAGGAGAGTCAGGAATAAACCACTATTTAATTTCAAAGTGAGGAAAACACAAGTAGAGTCCATCTTCCTGAGGATCATGGCAGAGGTAGAGATTTTTTTATGAAAACCACAAGAAGGTAGGACCCAATATAGCCTTGAGTAAACAGTATGGTTGGCATTCTTGGGTCCATAGGAACAGTCTCTAAGTTATTCAAATCATCGAGCCTTGTGATTGTCTCAAATTGCTAGGGTCATTGAACCTTGTGATCATTTAGCAGGGGTATAGAACCAGGGTTAATATGGTAAAAACAGGAATGAAGTACATGGTTCAGTTCACTTGGCAGTTATGGACCCAGGAATTCAGGATTTCTCAAAAGACTTCGATTGATCCTTTTCTTCAGCATGTTGGTTGCTTCTGGTTCTCAGGTTCCTAAGGAATAGGGGAAACTCCAACAAAACTGAATAGTTATTGATTAATATGTGATCTTTTTTCCCTTAAAAAAAACCTGGTCTGGTCAAAGCAATACATTTTGCCAGAGGGTGAACACAAAGTACTACTGTTATTCCAGGCTCAGAGCATTGCCTATTTATTGGACTTTAGCTCTGGAAAACAGGGAAAATTGAGTCTTTAAAAAAATCAAATTACCATTAGAGTATGTAAGACTAGGAGATGAAGGTATGTAGGAAAAAAAATTCACAACATGTGAAGAATGGGGGCCTAATACTTCCAGTGTCAGGGCTTGGTGAGCCCTTTTTAGAGCTGCTCATTCACCTTTCTTATCCACCTATTACCCAGCTGTCACCTATGACTCCAATATTCTGTAGTATGCTATCAACATATTAGGAAACACCCCGTTTTCCAGAGCTAAGTGGCAATGTCAATAGAGAGTCTAAAAAGTTATTGCCTATGCTATTACTTAGGTCTTAATTTAGGAACAAGTTCTCCTCCCTATTTGATGATCTGCATTTTTCCTCTGAGGTCAGGCACTCCCCTGAAGGCTGACAGTGGTCCCCTTTGGATCTGCAGTTTTGTTATCCTCATGACAATAAAATCTCTTATCCAGCCATGGATGCAACATTCCTACAGTTCCTCTCAAGATGTCTGAGGCCTTTTGGTCTCACATCTTTCAGTTTCAGCTAACCTTCTATAGCTTTGTGTCCATTGGCATTGATTCAGCTATAATTTCTCAGAAATCTCTTTTGGTTTATTCTCACAGCAAACCCTACTGTCCTGTAGAAACTCTTAATCCTTTAGTTTGTAGAATCCCCCCTTCCATGGCCCATTTCTTATTTGCGCATGCATCCTTCTGCCTCCATCACTTTGGCAAAGTTAGCAAAGATAAGGAAAAGGAGAAAAGTTAGGAACATTACTCAATTTCTCTTGGATATTTTAAATATACAAACTTAGAAGCACAAAAGTTGTTTAATGAATTATTTTCTAGTTTCTTTCATATATAAATATATATTTGTGTGTCTTCACACAAATATATACTGTACAATACTGTACAATATATACTATACAATAATAACATTGTATAAATTCTTGATTTTCTTTCATATATATCTGCATATATACATGATAAATATGTAGTAATAATAAAACAGCACATATATACACTTAAACAATGACTGTATATCTTGTAAAAATAACAAGTAAAATAATTTATAGAGCAGTTTTTATATAAACTAGCATTTACTTTTTGAATATACTTTATGTCCACTTAAAAAGTAAAAGTGAAAATTATCTCTTGTTATATTCATTCACCTGGGTCATATTTTGACTCAATCTCTCTCCAAATATATGTGTTTGTGAACATGCACACATATATACAGATAAACATATGGACATGTAGACAGTATACATTTAGATAAATATATCTCTATATACACATGTCATGTATGTTTATGTATATAGCACACAAGTGTATATGCATCTGCATCTATTTGTGTGTGTGTGTATGTGTATTTTTGCTCTAGCTAATCAAGTTTTGCACTATCAGTGATCTCTGGTTGATTTTTAGTTTGGATAATGTCAGGTAACTAGTCAGATCTCAACATCCCAGAGCCCCAACTATCATTATATACTTGGTAGCTTTTCTGAGGCAAATGCCAACATACAATATGATATTTTTCAATTTTGTCCACTCTGGCCATTTGGAAAGCAAAATATTTATTTCCTAAAGGTTTAGTGACATCAGTGTCAGCAAAAGAACAGTACTTGTAATTGAAGATTATTAAATACAGTTTAAGTGCCTTTTCTACTCCTAGAAAAGCTATTCACTTGAACCTTGGTAGTTTCTTGAAGTCTGATGGTCTTCACTAGCTTATTTAAGAAGTCATTAATGTCATCAACTAATAGTGCACTTGGTTGAGGATGCAGTGGCAGTAGGTGTGCAAGAATATTTCATTTGGTATCTCATGCTACCAACAACAGCACTTGTATTTAGAGGCAAAAATCTTGGCCTCTTTCAATGGAATAGTCTAATATGACTCTGAGTAAAGCACCAATCTAACAAACTTAGTGAAGGACACTTCCCTCATAAAAATGTTGAAAGCCAAAATCATACAGGTGATGGTTCTTAAAACTCTGATCTGGTTGTTCTGTGGATTGACTGATTTCTCTTTTTTTTTCCTACCTTTAGTTAATGTCCTGATATGATGATGTGCTGTCTTCTGACATTTCCTGCCTTATATTTTGCATTTAGTGAAGATCTCTTATCTTGAATTTTTGCTATTAAAGTAAAATTTTTATTCAATTTTCACACTTTGGATTGTTTTGTTTAGGAAACTACTCACCCTTGTTCTTTAATTTTAAGGTACCTTAATTTATATATATATATATATATATATATATATATATATAGAGAGAGAGAGAGAGAGAGAGAGAGAGAGAGAGAGAGAGAGAGAGAGAATTAAAATAGAGATTGTAAACCATAAAATTATAAAACTTAAAAAGAACAGGATTAAAATAAAATGACAGAAATTATAGATTAGACATGAAGTTTTATTTTCCTTAAACCTATATGTGGAGGCCTTTATGGTAATGACCACATGGATTAGAGGGAGGGGAAGAGGAACTAGGATATACATAGATAAAAGCATAAACTTCCCTGGAGGCATTCCAGGATTGAAGTACCAGGAGGGCAGGACACACTCACAATAGGAAGGACACTTCACAATAGCTAAGAAAATCAATCTTTAACTAGGAATATAATTGTGAAAAAATTATTACTCTGACAGGATGCAGTAGAGGAAATACTGGACTAAGAAATATATTCTATAACTAATCTGTTCCCTCTGCAATGACCATATCAAATAATTAACCTTTTTTTTAAGCCTAAACTTATTTATTCTTAGATTTTTGCAAGGCAAATGGGGTTAAGTGGCTTGCCCAAGGCCACACAGCTAGATAATTATTAAGTGTCTGAGATCACATTTGAACCCAAGGCTGGTGCTTTATCCACCACACCACCTAGCATCCCCTAAATAATTAACCTTTGAGTTAGTCTTACTTTATCAATGACCCTCCCCCCATTCCATTGTCCACCTATTGAAATGAGGCAGTGACCTTTTTAGTAAAGTACCTTGCCCCTTCCTGGCAAGGACTCAGTAAATACCTGTCCCTTAGACACCAGACAAGCCCCTATCAATTTGATCATTGAGCTAAACCCTTCATCTATTTATCCCTCCTTAATCTACTATCATCCCTAATTACCTTATCTACTTGTTCCTTTAAAAGCTCACTCTTTTCTCATTTGAGTATCTTCCTTTGGGAAGCCAGCCCCCCCACCCCACCTCCCCAAATCAACATTCATGCTCCTACATCCCTCTTGATGCAACTTATTCCCTGACAGTGGTGGTTTTTGGGGAAGTCAGTCTGCTCTTGGGGAGCATGATTCCCCCAAATAAACTCTCTTATCCCTATGCCATTCCTTCTTGCTGCTATGGCTGATATTGCTGCTCTCTCTCTCTCTCTCTCTCTCTCTCTCTCTCTCTCTCTCTCTCTCTCTCTCTCAGCTTCTGCTAACCAAAACAATATGTAAATAATTTTTTTTGTCCCTAAATACTTCTGAGTCAGAGTTAGTTCTTTCATTAATTTATCACATATTTGATCCCAAAACTAGACCAGACTCTAAAAACCACATTTAAACTTCATCAAGAATAAGATTACAATTAACTAATATGGAGAAAAATAAGGCTATAGAATTATGGATAGATTTAGGATGAGAACAGGGATAGTATTATTTTTTTATTAGGGATATTATAAGAGTTTATTTTAGGAACAGTAATAGGATTTGTGATTAGGGATTAGGATTTAATGCATGAATAGATTTAGGTAAATTTTGAATAGAGGGATAGATTAAGATTATAACTAAGAAAGAATAGCCTCAATGTTAAAAAACAAAAACAAAAACAAAAACAGTCTTACCTAAAATTTGCTTCTGACTAACAGAGTCAGGTGAGGAAAAGTATGACTCTAAAGTAAACTTTTCCATTGTCTGTAGATTGTGAATGTCAGATATGTACTCCCCTTCCAAAGTTTTATATGAGGCATTGAAATAATGGGTTCCAGACAATAAATTGCATTCTTAAAAAGATCAAGAAGCATCAGTAATGGACTATACTACTATGCTTCAAATTTCAAATAAATGCAAAAGAGTTAACTAAAGCTCTAAAAGTTGAAGGGTTGGGAAAGGCTTCATGAAAAAAGATGGTACTTAGGCTGAGTCTTTAAAAAAAGATTAGAATTTTATGAGGTAGAAGAAAGGAAGGAGTGCTTTCCAGGCTGGTGCAGAAACAGTGAGATGGGAGATTTAATGTCATGTGTGAAGAAAATTAATAATAATAGTTAGCAGTCACATATATTACTTTAAAATTTGCAATGAGTTTTACATATGATAGTGTATTGATCAATAGCTAAAGGTGCCATTTATTATCTCAATTTTAGAACTGAGAAAACTGAAGCAGACAAAGGTTAAATGGTTTGTCCAGGGGCACATGGTTGGTGGCAATCTGAGGCCAGATTTGAATGCTGGTCTTCCTTATTCCAGCTCAAAACTCATCTGTCAGTTCATCCTGTGAAACTACTCCACTAAAAATGAAAAGTAGCGGAGGGTGGGGAGGAACCAAGGCCTTAAGTAGTCACTATTCCCTTATTGCAGAGGCCACTATCTGAGGGGGTGTTTGGTCTGGTGTAGCCAAAAGGTTATATATAGCTTGATAACAGATGGGCTGGGTAGTAGTGATTTTCCCAGGGGTATCAGCATAATGACTGTTGTGTGAGTCTGGAAAGCAAATCGGTTATAATTTTCCTTAGGGATTAACAATCATCAAAGAAGGGAGGAGAAGGTTGGAAGTGTGCAAAGCTACAGAAGAGGGTAAAATGGAGGAGAGCATAAGGGTAACTTATTAGTTGTATTAAAGTCCCATAATTGTATACTATGAAGAAGGGATTCAACCCATCTTCTTACATTTCAAGTGGTTAATAATTCATCCCTTGGGATTAGGTATGCCAGAAGAGTGACCCCACTTTGGGGAGCACTGTCCTAGATAATTATGAACTCAGGGAAGCTTGGGTTTGAACTGCATAGGAAAAGGGAGCAGCCTATACATTTTCAGACTGAACACCCTTTGTTGATCAGTAGGGATATGGCAGTCTTTAGGAAGGCTATTCTACATACTGTATAAGAAACAGAGGTGGATAATAAAGGTGGTGGTTTAAGGATGATCCCATTACATGGAGAATTCAGATACTGCATTCTCTTGATGATTAATTAATATAATAAAGGCACACTAGTCAATTTGGTTGGAGTAGTATCACCAGAACATCACAGCTGAAGTGCTTCTAAGTGTCACAGGTGGAAAATAGAGGTCATACTTTAATAATTTTTAAAAAAAAATTTAAAAAATTTTAAAAAACCAAATTGCTAGTATCATAAATGAAAAAGGTGAACTCACCACCAATGAGGAGGAAATTAAAGTAATAATTCGAAATTATTTTACCCAACTCTATGCCAATAAATTTGATAATCTAAGTGAAATGGATGAATATTTACAAAAATATAAGTTGCCCAGGTTAGATGAAGAAGAGATTAAATACCTAAACAACCCTATCTCAGAAAAAAGAAATTCAACAAGCCATTACTGAACTCCCTAAAAAAAATTTCCAGGGCCAGATGGATTCACAAGTGAATTCTACCAAACATTTAAGGAACAATTGGTCCCAATCCTATATAAACACTTTGGAAAAATAGGGAAAGACGGAACTCTGCCTAACTCTTTCTATGAAACCAATATGGTACTGTTACCTAAACCAAGAAGAGTTAAAACAGAGAAAGAAAATTATAGACCTATTTCCCTGATGAATATAGATGCAAAAATCCTAAATAAAATCTTAGCAAAACAACTACAACAAGTCATCACTAGGATAATACATTATGATCAAGTAGGATTTATTCCAGGAATGCAGGGTTGGTTCAATATTAGGAAAACTGTTAGTATACTCAATTATATCAACAACAAACCTGTCAGAAATCATATGATCATATCAATAGATGCTGAAAAGCTTTTGACAAAATGCAGCATCCATTCCTATTAAAAACACTAGAGAGTGTAGGAATAAATGGACTGTTCCTTAAAATAATGAGCAGTATCTATCTGAAACCATCAACAAGCATTATATTCAATGGGGAGAGGCTAGAGGCATTCCCAATAAGATCAGGGGTTAAACAAGGGTGCCCATTATCACCACTACTATTCAATATTGTATTAGAAATGTTAGCATCAGCAATTAGAGAAGAAAAAGAAATTGAAGGAATTAGAATTGGGAAGGAAGAGACAAAACTCTCACTCTGCAGATGACATGATGGGCTACCTAGAGAATCCCAAGAAATCATCTAAAAAACTACTGGAAACAATTAGCAATTTTAGCAAAGGTACAGGTTATAAAATAAACCCTCATAAATCCTCAACTTTTCTATATATGTCTAGCAAGAAACAGCAGGAAGAGCTAGAAAGAGAAATCCCATTCAAAGTAACCTCAGACAATATAAAATATTTGGGAGTCTATTTGCCAAGACAGACTCAGAATCTTTTTGAAAACAATTATAAAATACTTCTCACACAAATTAAATTAGATTTAAATAACTGGGCAAATATCAACTGCTCATGGATAGGTAGAGCTAATATAATAAAAATGACAATTCTACCAAAACTAAACTATCTGTTTAGTGCCCTACCAATCAAAATTCCAAAAAATTACTTTAACGAGTTAGAAAAAATTGTAAGTAAATTCATATGGAGAAATAAAAAAGTCAAGAATTGCCAGGAGCTTAATGAAAAAAAGTGCAAAAGAAGGTGGCTTACCCCTACCCGATCTAAAATTAGATTATAAAGAATCAGTCATTAAAACTGTTTGGTATTGGCTAAGAAATAGAGTGGTGGACCAGTGGAATAGACTAGGTGTAAAAGCAGGAGATGATTATAGTAATCTGCTGTTTGATAAACCCAAAGAGTCCGGCCATTGGGATAAAAGCTCTCTCTTTGATAAAAATTGCTGGGATAATTGGAAGTTAGTATGGAAGAAACTTAGATTAGACCAACACCTCACACCCTTTACCAAGATAAGATCCAAATGGTTACAGGACATAGACATAAAAAACAATACTATAAGCAAATTAGAAGATCAAGGACTAGTCTACCTGTCAGATCTATGGAAAGGGGAACAGTTTATGACTAAGGAAGAGTTGGAGAACATCACCAAAAACCAATTAGATGATTTCGATTACATTAAATTAAAAAGTTTTTGCACAGATAAAACCAATGTAACCAAGATCAAAAGAAATGTACTAAATTGGGAAACAATCTTTGCAACTAATGATTCTGACAAAGGACTCATTTCTAAAATATACAGAGAACTGAGTCATATTTTTAAAACAAAAAGCCATTCCCCAATTGACAAATGGTCAAAGGATATGCAAAGGCAATTTACAGATGAGGAGATCAAAGTAATCCATAGCCATATGAAAAATGCTCTAAATCATTATTTATTAGAGAAATGCAAATTAAAGCTTCTCTGAGGTACCACCTCACACCTCTCAGATTGGCCAGTATGACCAGGAAGGATAATGATCATTATTGGAAGGGATGTGGGAAATCTGGGACACTATTACACTGTTGGTGGAGCTGTGAACTCATCCAACCCTTCTGGAGAGCTATTTGGAACTATGCCCAAAGGACAACAAAAATGTTGCATACCCTTTGACCCAGCAATACCACTACTGGGTCTATACCCTGAAGAGATAAGGAAAAAGGGTTAAAAACATTTCTTGTACAAAAATATTTATAGCAGCCCTGTTTGTGGTGGCAAAGAATTGGAAATCCAGTAAATGTCCTTCAATTAGGGAATGCCTTAGCAAACTGTGGTATATGTATGTATGTCATGGAACACTATTGTTCTATTAGAACCCAGGAGGGATGGGATTTCAGGGAAACCTGGAGGGATTTGCATGAACTGATTCTGAGTGAGATGAGCAGAACCAGAAAAACACTGTACAACCTAACAGCAACATGGGAGTGATGTTCAACCTTGAAGGACTTGCTCATTCCATCAGTGCAACAATCAGGAACAATTTTGGGCTGTCTGCAAAGGAGAGTACCATCTGTATCCAGATAAGGAGCTGTGGAGCTTGAACAAAGTGCAAGGACTATTCCCTTTAATTTAGAAAAAAAAAACCAGATAGCTTATTGTCTGATCTTGTTACCTCTTAGACTTCTCTTCTCTTTAAGGATATGATTTCTCTCTCATCACACCCAATTTGGATCAAGGTACAATATGGAAACAAAGTAAAGACTGGAAGACTGCTTTCTGTGGGGGGAGGGGGGAAGCAAGATTGGGGGAAAATTGTAAAACTCAAATAATATCTTTAATAAAAATAAATTTAAAAAATTAAAATGCCAGACTAATGTTTTTTCTAGCAAAGTTCAAATATTTGATTTATTGACTCATTTTGATACAGTTAATAAGGAATATAACCAGAAGTTGTTAATTCAAGGTCTTAGCAAAAAAAAAAGTGTTTAAATATCATAGTCATTCATCGAGTATGGGTTAGGTGGGTCTAGGGTTTGCATTCCCTAGGATTAGCATTACCATTACCTCTTTCCTTTCCACTCTATGTCTGGCACAATGGGTAGAGTACAAACCCTGAAGTCAGGAGGACCTGAGTTCAAATATGAACTAGCTGTGTGACCTCGGGCAAGTCACTTAACCTTGACTGTCTTCCATCCAGGGCCATCTCCAGTTGCCCTGATTCATATATGACCAGTGGACCCAGACTGAGCACAAACACTCCCTTACTCAAATCCAATTTATGTGTATATCAGGGCAATACCTCCCTGATGTCACAGTCTTCGAAAATGAAGGACACATGTATCCTTCTTTTAATGACATCAAGCAACTATGGAGATGGTCAAAGAGGGGGAGTTATACTCACTCAGTGGAAACAATAGTTCATTTTTAAAGAGAAATGGGTAAGATACATTATTATTAATTTAATTTTGGAGAACAATTATCCTTTGTTCTGAGTATTTTAAGACCAAGGCTGGTAAGTCATGTCAGAATCTAATTTGGATTTCCAAAACTCTCAGAAATGGGTAGAGATAAAGAAAGGAAGGGGACATGTTATGTAAGTGAAACTTTTTTTTTGTATGCTGTCATTCTTTGAAGTAAATTATCTTCACTACTGGATCAGTATGCTTATTGCCTAGTTTCCCCAGCTGTGCTGTGGGATGAATGCTGAATATGTGTGAACAAAGCAAGGGAAAAATATTCGAACAGTATGTTTTGAAGAATACATCACAGAATCTGCCATGTTACCAATTAGAGACAAAAGCGGAAGCCAACAAGGCTGAACATTCTTGGAAAGCAATACATGTTGAAGAAAAACATTACTGTCAATCAAACCATTCCCTTTATGTACATTCATAAGAAGGATGTCACCAAGATAAATTATAAATCTGATAGTAAACAAAACAACCATATGAAAATACTGATGCTTAAAGGACTACATATATTCTAAGCATTATTATAAATTTATTTTTCTACATCCTTCAAGAACTTCACTTAAACAAATCTAATTGGTATATGCTCTAGCCCTCTCTCTCAAAGCCAGTTTGGCTACATTTCCTTGTCAGGATACTAAGGTACCCTGAGGAATGAAATTCCCACCAACTGTCCTCCACTATCCCTAACCTATAGTTAAGGATAGGCAACTTCAGTTCAGTTCCCTTTAATCATTTATCATCAATTAGATTTCATAAAGGGCTTTTTACTTCAAAAATATAGCAAAAGCAAACATAAATATTTTCCCAAAAATCTCAAAGGAATACTGTTTTTGGTGGAGTAAACTCAAAACTTAAATTCTTACATTGCATTGGCCCCACCAAGTACATGTCCAGATACAGCATGCTATAGGAATACTTATTTGAGCTCTTATTGACCTATGTCAAAAGACTATTTATTGCTCATCAGAGTATCCTGTCACCTGGAACATAAAAAAGACAAATAAATAGGTCTGTTGAAAGAAGATCTTAAGATTATCCCCCTTACCTTATGGCGGCTCACCAGATAACTTTGAGCAATGAGTCACACTCAGCTCCTGAGACACAAAGGAACCAGAAGAGGAAATAGGTAAAGTTTATAGGCCTTTTTTTTTAATGCTTCTAAAGCCAATTAGAAGAGTTACTTATTCATCACATAGTTATACAACAGAAACCAATTAGACAATTTCAATAAAAGCTCTACTGTCTCTTCCAAGGACAGTACCCTTACATGTTATTGTGATTCTTCCAGAAGAATTTCTTCAACTTTTTCCTATGGAGAGGTAGCAATAGCCATAGGGTTCATGGGGCACCCTCATTGTACAAAAACCTATGTGCACTTATGACAGGCTAGATAAGAGATCAAGAATATGTCTTTATAGCTCTGTGATCTCATAGATGTGAATTTTCCCCTCCAATGATACAGACTACTCAACCTACCCATGCTTACCAATCATGCAAGTCTCTTGTCTATTTCCCATCCATCCCATTCATCCAATAAACTGAGGAAATTTCTTACAGATCTAGATCTCTTGAAATCTCTTGGACACCAATGAAGCATTTGAATTGTCCATTGAGTATACCAAGCCTTTAATATATTTATCATTTTTTTTTTCTTGCTGGTTATTCATCTGTCTGATGGCACTTTTTATGCACAATTCTTCTCCTGCACAATTCTTTGTTGATAAAGTGATACAGCATGTCCACATGAATTTAGTTCTTCATAAATTTTGGCATTGGAATTCCATGATCCATAGTCAAATACTATTCTTTAAAAATACAAATATTAGTAAGATTAACTCTTATCTTCATGGCACATACAATCCAATGGGAGAGAGGGTATGAGGACATATACTCAAATAAAAGCACAACAGAATAACTATAACAAAAATATTGTAAGATGGGGTAGTGGGAAGAAGGTATCATTATAATGGGATAAAAGCAATTTCTTAGGAAAAAAACAAACCCTCACAAAAATCATATAAAAGTTTGCTTCTAATCATTAATACAAGAAAAATATAAATGAAAATAACTGAGGTTTTATATTACTTTCTTCAAATATCAAAAATGACAATCGATAGAAATAGTAAATGCTGGAAAAGGTAAGAAGACAGGAGCATCAACACATTACTTGTGGAACTATGGATTGTCCAACCATTCTGGAAATGTTCT
Organism: Macrotis lagotis; assembly: GCF_037893015.1. NCBI lineage: Eukaryota > Metazoa > Chordata > Mammalia > Peramelemorphia > Peramelidae > Macrotis > Macrotis lagotis. Next base: position 520,638,476 of record NC_133658.1, on the reverse strand, counting down.
CTAATCAGGTGATTTTGAGAAAAAGCAGCAGTCACACCAGAGAAATGGAAAACAACTCATACAAAAAATTTGCAAATACTAGTGAGATTTTTTAAAAAAGAAAATAAAAGACTGGGTTTCTCTATCTTGCCCAAAATAGAACTATAAAGGTTACCTACAATTCCATACTGATAAGCACAGGAGATTTGATCTGATACTTTTTTTTTTTATCTGAGCCAATTCATACTTCTCTAGACAACCTAGCTGTCCCCTATTCCTGTGAATTCACCAAATTAATGCCATACAAGGCAGGTACCCAATTGGCTACTGAAGCTCAGTCCTCCACAACACAATAGATCTTCTAGCAAAGCCTCCCCAGTTGGAAGGGATTACAGGCATGCACCACCCTTGTGAGGCTTATTAAAAAGGTTATGTTTTTAGCCAACTAAGACCTGATAAATGATCTAAGGCTGAAATCATGAGTATTATAGGTTTTTTCCCCAGGTATTTCTAGGAAAAAAATGCCTTGCTTCAGATCTCTACATCAACTCTTACCATCTGCTGCTATTGCCCACAGAACAGTTTACAAGATATAGCAGCAGGGGGGCAGAGTCAAGATGGTGACAGGAAAGGACCTTCTCTCAGTTGCTCTGAAGCAAAACTTATAAACTAAGGACTCTAACTACATTTTTGAGAGACTGAACCCACAGAGGGATCCAGTGAAGCAATTCTCCAACCCAAGGTAACCTGGAAAAGAGCGGAAAGGCTCGGCTCCACGGGATCAGAGGGGTGGCCCACCATAGGGGTGTTCCACCAGCCTCTTGGAGGCAGCCCCAGGGCACTGGGAGAAGCAGCTCACAGCAGCAGGGGAAGCTTCCTGATCTACACCCCAAGGAGCATCAAGCATAACTTGGGGGAACAGCAGGGGGACCTCTGCCAGAGCGAGCACGTGAAGCCCAGCTCTCAGGGCACACAGTGAGCAGTTTAGCCAGGGCAGCCCGGATCCTGGAATCAGAAGCAGGCAGAGCCGATAAGCAGAAGCCCGCAGGGCATGAGCCCATTGAGCCTAGGGAGGGGAGTGAAGATAGAGAGAGAGACTGCCAAGCTTTGTCCTCTGCCCCTGGAACAGGATGCTGGGGTTCTGACCGCATTCAGATCCTGATCACAGTCTAGCCCCCCCCCCAATAGAACATCAGGGACCCCAGCCACCTCAGCCCTGTGGCAGAGGGGTATGCTTATGGTCATTCACAAACCAGGAGGGAGGACAGAGTCTCACACACTGAGATCCTTGTGGGAGTGTCCCAAAAGCTCAGGAAGCACCCCAAAACCAGGCTCAGGCTGGGAAAATGAGTAAAGGGAAAAAGAGGAACACCATTGAGAAATACTTTGCCTATGATCCCAAGAGGATCAAAACACTCAATCTGAAGATGAGGAAGTACAAGCTACTGCATCTAAAGACTCCAAGAAAAAAACAGAAATTGGGCTCAGACTATGACAGAGCTCAAAAAAAGACTTTGAAAATCAAGTGAGGGTGATAGAGGAAAAATTGGGAAAAGAAATGAGAGAGATACAGTAAAAACATGAAAATGAAGGCAGCAGCTTAGTCAAGGAGATCCAAAAAAATGCTGAAGAAAATAATATGTTAAAAACCAGCATAGGTCAAATGGATAAAACAGTTCAAACAGTTATTGAGAAGAAGAATGCTTTAAAAAGCAGAATTGGCCAGATGGAAAAGGAGATAAGAAGGCTCTCTGAGGAAAACAAATCCTTCAGACAAAGAATAGAACTCAGGGAGATTGCTGATTTTATGAGAAATCAGGACTCAATACTTCAAAACCAAAAGAAGGAAAAATTAGAAGGAAAATGTAAAACATCTCACTGAAAAAACAACTGATATGGAAAACAGATTTAGGAAAGATAATTTAAAAATTCTTGGAATACCTGAAAGTCATGATCAGGAAAAGAGCCATAACATCCTTTCCAAAGAATTACTACAGGAAAATTGCCCTGATATCCTAGAAGCAGAGGGCAAAATAGAAATGCAGAGAATCCACCAATCTCCCCAAGAAAGAGATCCAAAAAAAACAACCCCCAGGAATATTATAGCCAAGTTGCAGAATATCTAAGTCAAAGAGAAAATATTACAAGCAGCCAGAAGGATACAACTCAAATATTGTGGAGCTGCAGTCAGGATCTCATAGGACTTAACAGCAACTACATTAAAAGCTCGTAGGGTTTGGAATGTAACATTCCATAAGGCAAAAGAGCTTAGAATGCAACCAAGAATCAACTACAAAGCAAAACTGAACGTCCTCTTCCAGGGAAAAAGATGGACTTTCAGTGAACCAGGGGAATTTCAAATGTTCCTGTTGGAATGGCCAGAGCTGAACAGAAGGTTTGATCTTCAAATACAGGACTCAGGCGAAGCATAGAGAGTGGAGAAGAAGAAAATATGAGGGACTCAATGATGGTGAACTATATGTATTCCTGTATAGAAAAATGATACTGAAAATACTCATATGAACCTTCTCATTTAATAGAGCAGGTAGAAGGAGCTTTTATAGATGAAGCACAGGAGAAAACTGAATTTGAAGATATATTGTGGTATAAAAATGAAGTCAATGGATAAAAGGGAAATGTAATGGAAGAAAGAAAAAGGAGAGGAGGAATAGGCTAAGATATTTCATATAATAAGATTTTTCTTTATTACAATGAGCTATTAAATGATATGGAAGAGGGAAAGGTGAGGGAAAATGAAGGAATCTTTGCCCTCATCAGAGGTGGCTAGGAGAGGAAACAGCATATATATACTCAATGGGGTATAGACATCTGTAGTAAGAAGGAGAGAAGGGGAACAGGGGGAAGGGTGGGGGGTATGTGAGTGATGGAGGAGAGGATGGACCATGGGAGGAGAGTGGTCAGATATAACACATTTTCTTTTTTATTTCTTGCAAGGGGCTGGGATTGGATGGCCTGTCTGGGACCATAGGGCCGGGTCGATGCTGGGTAAGGGGTGGCATGTGGGTTTGGGGCCTCTTGGCCCCAGGGCTGGGGATCTGTCTGCTGAGCCATTCAGCTACCCTACAGCAGAGACAGAGTGAAAGGAGAGAGAAAATATAGTTCATGGTAGTAGAGAAGTATGAAAGGAGGGAGTTGCGATCAGTAATGGCAACAGTGGAAAAATATGGAAGTAACTTTTGTGATGGACTTATCCTAAAGAATGTGATCCACCTGTGACGGAGCTGGTGGTGTTGGAACACAGACTGAAGCACATTTTTTATTATTATTATTATTTTCTGGGGGGTGTTGCAGAGCAAATGGTACTGGGTGGACTGCCTAGGGCTGCACAGCTGGGTGATTGTTGGGTGTCTGAGGCCAAATTTGGACCTGGGTGCTCCTGGCTCAAGGACTAGTGATCTGTCTGCCACCCAGCTGCCCCTACTATTATTATTACTATTTTATTTTATTTTGGGTCTTTTTTTTTTAGGTTTTTGTAGGGCAATGGGGTTGGGGTGACTTGCATCTGGTCACACAGTTGGGTGATCGTTGGGTGTCTGGGGCCAGATTTGGGCATGGGTGCTCCTGGCTCCAGGGCTGGTGCTCCATCCACTGCACCACCTGGTCATACCTACAATTATTATTATTTTTATTTTTTCTCTCCCCTTTACTTTGTCACTTATGCAGGTCTATATTTTCTTGGGGGGGAGGTGGTATTATATTTACTCTTAAACAAGAATATTTTAGTAATGTATAAAAAACATGATTTGTACAAAATAAGAATAAATAAATCAATAAAATTTTAAAAAATTTAAAAAAAACAAAATATAGCAGCAGAAATTTCCCTTTTACATTCAAGAAAAGTCAGAATACCTCTAGGTATTTTGATCTAAGCATCCATATAACAATGTCTTTAATTTAATGATCTTCAGGCTTCACAAAATATTGTAGCTTAAATTATAAAGAAGGGCATCGATCCATCAAGAATGCCTACAGTCAACCTATAGAAGCTTTTTTGATATGATTACAACATATTCTGTGCAATTTGCAATGAATGTAATAGTTACGAGCAACAAAGTTTAATCTGCTACTTCCCTGTCAGTGCAAGAAACATATATGTATCACTGTAGGCAAAGGTGATAGGAGAGTAGTGTGGTATCATGGTAAAAGGCTGTAAGTCAGAGGACATGAGTTGGACTACATGACTTATAAAGTACCTTCCAGTCCTGGTCCTAGGAACTGAATTGAGCTTTTTTATAACAGTATTATTTATTGTTAAAATATCAATGATTTTCCAATTCCCTTCATCCCTGGTTATCCAAGGCTTCTATTTTACAGGTAAGAAAACAAGACTTAGAGAAGTTGCTAATGATCATGTAATAAATGCTCAAGGTAAGATTTCTGATTTCAAACTCTGATTTCATTCGGCTATGGTGCAGCTTCTCCGGAGTTTTTTAGGAGAGGAAGGATAGGATGATAGGGATAGTTTCCATGAGAGTTCCCCCACTCTCAATTGTTAATTCAATTATAGCCCAACAGACAGTCATCTGGTAGGTACTTAAATGAGAAAGGTTGGATTCATTTTATCATCATTATAGTAATATCCAACAATTGTAACTGTAAAAGCTTATCATTACCAAAATTATATTTATTCATTCATATATTATTGATAAAATGTTTACTGTGTTAAAAAAGAAGAAAGAAGAATCTGTGCCCCCTTTCTTGGGGGATGATTCAAAATAGCAAAATGTGTCAGGTCAGAAAAAGTTAATATTTGCCTTCAAAAGTCACTCAATGCACCTGCCTTGGAGTCAGGAGAACCTGGGTTCAAATCAGGTCTCAGACACTTAATACTTACCTAGCTGTGTGGCTTTGGGCAAGCCACTTAACCCCATTTGCCTTGCAAAAACCTAAAAAAAAAAAAGGTCACTCAACTCCCAAACAGAAATAGACTGATAGACTGGATGCAAAAACTATTCCTAAACTATGTTTAATCAACATTAAACAAACAAAAAAATTAATAGAGTTTTTCCAGAGATAAAAAGTCATTTTGGTACAATGTCATGAACAAGCAATGCTCTGAAAAAAAAAAAGAAAGGCAAGAAGAAATGAGAACTTTGAAGAAGGAATATTAAATCCAGTAGGGACAAGAAAAGAAGAAATAATAAAAAGAACAAGCATTAAAGAAAAGGAGAAAAAAATAAGGTAAATTGTGACATGAGATAAGCAGACTCTCAGAAAAATCCATAATACTAGTTTTTGGACTGTGAGAGTATTTTTTTCATTTTCATCATTCTAATTTTCATTCTAGAAAAGTATGAGGTCACCTAAAATCATTATTGTAAGCACTAATAACATTTCCCCTAGGACCTTCTCCTGGGAAAGTTTAAAAAAATAGCAGAATGTGTCAGATCAGAATGAATTAATACTTGCTTCCAGAAACCATAAACCCCCAAACCAAAATAGATTGGATAAAGTAAAGCCTGTTAATCTAGTTTTATGGCCAAACTCAGAGAAAATGCAAATCAGATAATTTTCTCTCTAGTCACAAGTTCAGTAAGTTGTACTACACATATTTTGCTTACATTTTTATGACTCCAAAATCTAGCATCCCTATCATCCTTTCATTTGGAATTTACAAAGCACGGTGATATACATGCAATAGAGACTTGACTTTAAAGTCTGATTCTAATATTGAGTAGAATTCAAAATTTTATCTTTTAAGAAGAAATGACTACAGAGTTGAAAGTACTTAAAACAATTAAGAAGCTCTAAGAAAAAGAAAAGGAAAAAAGCTGGGAGGGACTTTGGAGATCATCTGTTCTAACCCTCTCTTTTACAAAAAAAAAAAATCAAAATCCAGAGGGGATGTGATTTTCCTAAATTAAAGTTGACTAAGTAACAGAGCCAGAATGCCATCACAGGTTCTCTCATGCCAAATCCAATGGTCTTTCCACCTCACTGGTATGGTTTTTATGAGGGAAGAAAGTGGGGGGAAAATTTTATAGAGGAAGAGTGGAAAACAAGATCTTTGGGATTATTGTGAGTTTCACTTAGCATTGAGACTGAAGGTTTAAAAGACCATAGGCATTCTTGAACTATAAAATACATTTAAAGTCAATTTTATATTTATTTTACCAACTTAGTGCTTTATTTAAGCATCACAATTATACTCTTCCAAGTTAAAAGAATATAAGGTTTCTCCCCTCCGCCTCTACAATCTCAGGGTCAGGAGACTCAGATCAAGGAAAGTATTCCTGCAGATAGTGAGGGGTCAGTGGTTGCCATGACAACCATTCAGTTTGCCATTCCCCTGAAAGTAGATATTAAAAAAATATATAGTTACCAAGGCAATCAGTCAGTTTGCCCATTCCCTTGAAAGTAGTTGCCATGGCAACCAGTCACCTTACTATTCTTCAAAAGCAGGAAAAACTCAGCAATATTCCCTAATCACCATTCTGCTTATGTCAAAGCTTTTGTATCATCTTAGGCAAGCCTGCCCATTTCCCCCTTGAAGGATCAGGACAATCTAAGTGCTGCTGGAGCAATTATCAGGTTTATAAAGCACAAGTTGGGCCATTAAGGAAAATGAAAAGGAAAGTAAGAGATCAGGACTGAAAAGGAAAGGAGAGAGAAGTGGCTCTGACAATAATAACACAGAGGAGAAGCAAACACACCCCTACCCTCAGTAATATGCAGTACTATTAGCCTAATTTTTCTTCCCTCCAGTGATCCATTCACTATTCACATAAAATCAATATTGCTTCTACCACATCCCACCATTTTGTGGCAACCATCCAGAAAATGTCTAGGGGACCTTTCACTACTAAGACAGCATTAAATTCACCCTATTAATTAGAGGAAGAGACTAATACAAATTAAGTCATGAAATAACATGAACAGTCTTCCTAAAAAGGTAGGAGAGAGATATTAGGGATAATTCAAACAAGTCTTCTAAGATAAAACATTCATGATGGCCAGGAACAGATCTGGAAAATCCGATCCATCAAATAAATAACTCCAACACCATCACCAATCCCCATCATAAGTCTGGACCATCTGACTTAAAATAGCTAAAAGGTTTATGGCCTCTCAACATATAATTTCCATCAGATCCAAAGATGACTAAGTAGGACTAACCCCATACTCCCACAAATTCCATGTTCCCCAGTTCACCAAATAAAATTTTTTCCCTGTCTTGGAGCTCCATCAAGAGGATGGTTTCAAATGTTGGCCCATTTAGAAGTTTCTACTGAAGAGCTATTCATTTCTTCTATATTCCTTTCGTCTATGGGGGCTGTATGAAGAAATTCATCTTCACCTTCATCAAATGACTCAAAATCTCTACCAAGTTAGCCAAAGGACCCCCCGTCTCCTTCAAGCAAATTCCAGTTCCTCATAATTATAAAAATAAAGTTCTAAACTCACATCACCAAGAAGCCAAGTTCCTTCTAATAATTTCATCTCTTGCTCCCCAAAAATCTCTCTTGGAAAGAACTTTCCAAATGATCAGGAGAAAGGAAACTTGTCAATTAAAGGAGATCAGAATTTTCCTAGTTGCAGAGAGTCTTCTGACGGAATAAAAATCTTGATATCTGAGCAATTCTGCACGGATTACAGATTATGAAAATGCTGGAGGGGGTTAACTAGAATTATAGCTAAAAGTATTTTATCCTAATCTGATAAATTCTCCTGAAGGGTAGATCCAACAAACCAATGGAGTGAAATACCCTCCCCCTTCTTGGGATTGTACTGATTTAGTAGAAATGCAGCTTTTGAAAGCTAGGATATTAAACCTAGATAATGAAAGATGTGATAATAAAGATATTGTGTTAAAATTCGTTCTAGTGCTCTATGTATGATGCCAACTGCCCAAGATTAATATGGAAGATGAAAAAAGTCAGCAAAGATGATAGAAATAGACCCAACCAAAGTAAAATAAGTCATTGATATGAGGTTGTATCATGTTGAAAAAGGGAGGTGTTTCATGAGACCTTGACATGGGCTGTTGCAGTAGTAAACTTAAGAGGTACTGCAATCCTATATCATGAATGGATGTCAAATGCATTGAGAGCAAATCTTTAGGCTTATAATGGAAGAAGAGAGCCAGAGCACTAAATTTACTAAATAGCAGTTGAGAACCAAGAGGAATCTTGTCATACTAATCCCTTAAAGGTAGGTGCTTTTAATGGCCCCCCCCAAAAAAAATAAGATGAATTGAGGTAGCAATATATTTCTAGGTCAAGGAGGGCACTAACGCTTGAAGGGCCTGAGCAAGCACCATATTGGATATATCATTTCCATTTAGCAGCAGATGTCTCCCATGCCCTACTCATATTATTAGAGACCTATTTTGTATTACTAAACTCATAATGGACATTGGTAATTAGGTATTAGTAATTACATGATTTTGCATTATCCATTCAGTAGCAACAGGAGCTCAATAACAAAAGACAGACTGCTTCAGGGATCTTATGGTTCCAGAAGCTTGATCATGAATTGGTGTGGCCACCTCCTTGGTGCCTTCCAAAGATTCTATTTAGCTTGGTCCTTATGAACAGAAGTCTAAGAAAAAAAGGCCCCTTTCCTATATACCCTACCACCACCACCACCACCACCTATCCAGGATCATAAATGTTCTAAGTAAAAGAATGCTGCATAGTCTACTTTAGATTTTCCAATCTATCATCCATCTGGTTCCCATTCCAAAAACAGTAAAATGCTATTAACACAGTAAATAGAGGCCATCAAGATACCCATATGGGAAATAAGAGTCTTCAAAACCTGATGACTCTGATAAGTCTCTGAATTTCCTTTTTATGCTGTGGGGTAGCAAGTGTCAGAAGCTTATTATACACTATATCCAGAATCATTTGAGTTTTCCTACCTAATGTATTAACAAAAATTTAATTAAGCAGAATAAACCACATATTTTCTTTATCTCTCATATCTGCCTCTTGGCTTATTCTAACTCAATCAATATTATTTTGCCCAGCATTTAATAGATGCTTGTCAACATTGTCAAAATAATAATGGTTCTAAATGCCCTTAAGAAGTGTGGTCTCTTTAATGGTCAGAGACCTGAAATATAAAGGGGAATTCAAATAAAAGACATCTCAGTGAGCCCGTATCAGTTTTAACACTGGCCTCTTCACTCATGAACCTTCCTTGGGAATCCCATGGTCATAAGCTCTAGAGCCAAATTACCTACTTCCAGCCTTTGACTTCACCTTTGGGACTTTGCCTATGCTCTAGAGGAATTTCTTTTTTTTTTTTTAGGTTTTTGTTTTGCAAGGCAAATGGGGTTAAGTGGCTTGCCCAAGGCCACACAGCTAGGTAATTATTAAGTGTCTGAAATCAGATTTGAACCCAGGTACTCCTGACTCCAAGGCCAGTGCTTTATCCACTATGCCACCTAGCTGCCCCTACAGGTATTTCTGGTACCAGACACACCCCTGCCAGTTTCTGTCTCCTATCTAGAAACAAACACCGTCAGTCACTCAGTCAACATGCATTTATTAAATGCTTACTATGTGCTAAGAACTTAGATTTTTTTTTTAAAGGCCCAAAACAGTCCCTGCTCTAAAGGAACTCATAGTCTAATGAAGGAAATAACATCCAAACACCTAAATACAAACAAAATATACAGAGGATATATTGGAGATGATTGTAGATAGACACTAGCATTAAGGGGGATTGGGAAAGAAGGCTTCATGTAGAAGATAGGGTTTTACTAGGATTTGAAGGAAGCCAGGGAAGCCAGGAGATGAAGATAAGAAAGGAAAGAGTTCCAGGCATGAATTTCCAGACCATATCTTCTCTTATTCCTGTCTGCTAAAAGGTGGACCTTCTGGGAGAACGTCACCTGTTATGAACCCTGAGGAAAGACTTTGAACACTATAATCATCTGCCTCCCTAATGGACCTCTCTCTAGAAACTGATACTTTTCCTAGATTCATTCCTCAACAGTAGAATGCTTCCAACTATTTGGTCTTTTATTGATAGTATCACCTGGTTTTCAGTTCTGCAGAGAGTAATAATGACTCTGATGGGTACTAACATGGCCCACAAATTTCTTGCTGAGTATATAATGAAAGGCATAAGCAAAATTCCTCTATTAGCCTAACACCAAAGCTGAGCCCCTATTTTTCCACTTCTATTTTCTGAAGCCTTAGACCATTCATCCAAACCCACAGCCATCGGGCAAGAATCAGTATAAATAAAAATCTTATCTGCCCCAACCTTCAAGTCTCATTAACCATGTCATGCAAGATATAGACTTCCTAAAGCACTTACCAGAACTTCCATCCCAGAGAGAAAAAGTTTCAAACTTGAGGGCATCTCCCATTTAAGGATTATTATGGCATGATTCCTCTTGGTTTTCAACTGCCCTTTTGTGGGAAAATTTATTATTCTGCTTCTCTTCTTCTATTATAGGATAAGAGATTTGCTTTTAATGCATTTGGAATCCATTATATATATATAGGACTGCAGTAATAAAGCAGCCACTGTCAAAGCCCTCATAGAACATATCTTATTTCAGTATACCCCCTCTCCCCCATACTAATGTCTTTGATCAGAGTATTCATTTTATTGTGATCAGGTCTAACTCTATCACCTTCACTGAGTTTTTCATCTTCCATACTACCTTTCAGCAGCTGTTATCACAGAGCACTAGAATGGTCTTTGAAACAATAACTTTATTATCATACCCCTGATTATCCAGATTGGATATGTTGTCTCCCAGGAATTGTGACTCTGATAAAACATTGCTATCCCAGGAAGGGGGAGGGCACCACCCTGAAGTGGTTTGTTGGATCTGCCCTTCAGGAAATCTTATCTGATCAGAATGTACTACTTTTAGATTTAATTCCAGTTAACCCCCTCCAGCATTTTCGTATTCAGTCATCTGTGCAAGATTGCTCAGGCATCAAGATTTCTGCTACCTCAGAAGATTCTATGCAACTGAAGGAAATAAAAGTTCAACGCTCCACTTCTCAAAGTCTAAAACTTCATTCTCCAATCCCCCACACCTCTACAAAGTTTGCTTTCTTATTTTCATCCCTAGTCCCAAAATGTCCCACTCCAAATTCACATACCCCTCTTACGACGTCCTCTGCAATGTCCTCCACAGTTAACAAATATACTTTCATCTTAAACTTTTTTTTATTTTCTACTTCCTTTAAGACTAGACTCCCTCTTTGTGTCACAGCTTCTCAGGCCACCCTTTTCAGCATTGACTGTACTTTTCTTAATGACTCACTGACTCTTCCATCTATTCAATTCTATAATCTATTCTTCCATCTCATCTCAGCTACTCAGAAAGATTATCACACCTTAGACCTTGGATCATGCATGTTTATGAACTCTGAAATTTCTTTATCTGATTATAATCTTTTTGTCATTCCATCTTTTTCTCTGCCTTATGTTTACCTAACACCATTCTTCATTCTCACTGTGATTTCAATCTCTCTCCTCCTTGGTGTTCTCTCCTAGGTTATTATTCCCTCATTGCCTATATTCTTCTCCCTCCATATCTCAACCATTACTGTATACTAACACTCTATACTTGAGTCTGTACTCCTATTGCCTTTCTATTGCTCCACCAAAGCCATGGATTATTCCAAACATTTTCTCCTTTTCTTTAATTCATATGCTCCTGACTAGAACTGGAGAAAATCATGACATTGATCTAACTGGATCCATTACAAATCTATATTCTATAATCTCAACTGTACCCTCAATGCAGCAAGGCACCTTATAAACCTCCCAGGGCTTCTCCTCTTTCAATCTATCAGTTGAGGACTTGGATTCATACTACACTAAAAAAATTAAGAACTAAGAGTTCTGTCTTTTCCTTTTCTTCTCATTTCATATAACTCAGAAAATTTTCCTCACTATCTCCTCCTTTACCCTTCTCTCCCATGAAGTGGTGACCCATCTTTTTGACAAAGTAAACTCCTGTACAAGTGATCCCATTTCATTCCATCTTTTCTAGTGGATTACCTCAAATATCATCCCACATCTACCTTCTAAGATTTCTGTGAGGATGAAGTGAGATAATATTTTTAAATTGCTTTGCAAACCTTAAAGTACTAATATAAATACTAGTTAGTGAATCTAATACTTTTATTATTGTCCAGTCATTTCCGTGCCCTACTCTTCCAGATCCCACTTGGAGTGGTTTGCCGTTTCCTTCTCCAGCTCATTTTAGACATGAGGAAGCTGCTCCTGCTGCTCCTATTACTTCTAGTACTACTACTACTACTACTACTACTACTACTACCAACAATGATAATGATAATTACTACTATTGATCTTTCCCTGTCTGATGACTACTTCCTTGCTATCTACAAATATTTCTATATCTACTCTGTTCTCAAAAGACCATTACTTCATCCATCCATCCTCACAGGCTGTTGTTCTCTCTCTTGATATTAAGAAAGTCATTTCTCACTCTCTGCTAAAGCTCTGAGGATTTTCCAAACACATCAATCAAATGAAATTACTCTCTCCAGTATTACCAATGGTCTCAATCACTAATATTATTATATGCTTCTCTTAGTCATCATCCTTCTTGACTTCTCTGTTGTCTTTGATACTGTTTAACATCTTCTGGAAATTCTATTCTTTCTAGATTTTTATGAAGTGATCTCTCCTATTTCATTTCTTACCTGTCTAATAGGAGGTCACACACTTAATATGAGTGTCCACTATGGCTCTATCTTGGGTCCCTTTCTCCTCATTCTCTACATTTGATTGGTGACAGCTAGGTGATGCATTAAATAGAGCACCAGTCCTGAAATTAGGAGGACCTAAATTCAAATCTAGCTTCAGATACTTGGTACTTACTAGCTGAAAGCCTTGAGCATTTGAGACCTTTAACCCCACTGTCTTACATTCAGGGCCATCTCCAGTCATCCTATTTCATATCTGGCTGCAGAGGAGAAAGTGAGGCTGATGACTTAGCACAGTACCCTTTCACTCAAATCCAATTCATTTACCTGTCATTGTTTGCTGATACCATGATCCTCTTCAAGAAAAGTACAAACATCACCATATTTTGACTAATGATCAGCTTCCATGAATTTAATTACCTTCTCTATGCAGATGATTCTCAGTGTATTTATCCAGATCTAGACTTCCTCCCAACTTCCAGTCTAGCATTTTCAACTACCAATTTGATATCTCTGGGGAAGCTAGGTGGCAAAGTGGATAGAAGTAAATACTTTGGAAGCCATGGAAGTAAAAGAAAAAGAATTGGAATAGATAGAGTTTTGGTTCTGCATATGTTCCAACATTGGCTGCTGTGGTCAAATGTCTCCTTTCACTCCATAAGGATAATTTTGCTTACTGTGAGTATTATAACAATCTAGTTTTGTGTACCTCTTGTATTGTTCTTATTTGAGTATTAAATGCATGCTCCAAGAACCTTGCAATCCACTGGCACTATCTTTCTTCCTGTTCTTCCCACAGGTTGCTTCACCTAACTTTATGACTTTTCTTCAGGTCTATAACTCTCAGTATCCTTTCTCCTGTCTGCCTCCTGGCTTCCCTAGGTACCTTCAAGACTCAGCTCAAAATCCATCTCCCTATCTCAACTTTCCAATTTCTAGAGCCTTCCCCCAAGAAATTCCTTGTATTTACATTGTACAGTTTATACAAGGTGCTTCTACCATTATTAGACTCTGAGCTTCTTGGGGCAGAGACCATGTTTTTTGTCTTTCTTTGTATTCCCACCATTTAGCACAAGACTGGCATGTTGAATGTGCTAAAAATGTTTGCTAATTAATTGAAATAGCCTGGAGAAATAGGGTTGAAGTATCTTAAACTTCCCGGGAAAAAGTAAAATGTTCCTGACTGCACTCAGTTATTGGAATGGAGAAGACAATATTAAGAAAAATAACCTATATCACTTATGGAGTCCTAAGCTACAAGGTTCCAACACTGAAAAAATAGCCAAGGCATTTGACTTAATTTTATTCAGCTCCCAATAATCTAATAGCACTTATCAGGTAATGCCCAGGTATAATACCCACAATACCAGGTAAGCCCATGGGGTTATTATAAAGAGAATTTGATTATTGAAGAATTCCATCTTTATTACTAGAGATGAAATATTCTTACACCATTTCCATCCCAGGCTTCAATAATGTAAAAAATTAACCACATACAATGACTTAGGAAATTCCAAAGGTTTCCATTTAACCTTACCCATGATAACCCACACAGAAGCTACCTTAAACTCTGGTGTAGGTACTGATAGCCCAAAACACTTTACACTGCCCCTGTTCAGACTCTAAAAATGAAACCCAAATGAGATCTTCTACCTACTTCCATCTGAGCAAAGAATTCCTTTCCTCTTGGTTCACTCCCCTAAATCTCTATTAGAAATCGAATATCTCATGAAGTTACCAAAGGTCCCCTGGCATAACAGAAACCTGCTTGCCAGTATCTAGTAATCTCATATATCTGGCATCTCCCTTTTCAAGAATGTAGCATATAGGATCCAGTCATCCTATGTCCTATTGTTAAGACAGTCTGAGCTCAGAGAATTGAGTCTCTGAACTTGCGTGTATGAATGTAGAGGCATAGACACATACATGTACACATATACATACATGTCATGTGCATACCTATTTATGTATGTCTACACATGTTTATACAGCTAAGTGGCATGGGGATAGAGTGCCAAGTCTGAAGTTAGAAAGATTTGTCTTTCTAATTGCAAATCTGACCTCAGATATTTACTGGTTGTATGACCCTGGGCAAGTCATTCAACTCTGTCTCAGTTTCTTGATCTGTAAAATGAGCTGGTAAAGAAAATGGAAAATCATTCCAATATCTTTGTCAAGAAAACTTCAAATGAGGTCATGAAGAGTCAGACACAACCAAAAAAATGACTGAACAATGGCAACTACACATATACATACCCAACATCTTTCAATATAATTATTTCCTCAGTAATTCTATGTATTTCATTTTTAAGAATGTAAAAACATCATTCTGAGAACTGATCCATAAGCCTTAGCAGTGTGCCAGTGGAGTTAATGATACAAAAAAGCCAAGAACCCCTACCTTAAGAGTCCCTCATTCAACCATATATAACTTGTGTGACACCAAACAACTAGGTAGGGAAGTAGAAAGAGCAAGAATGAGGATGTAAGAGAGAAGAGAGGATTAACCAAATGTGATGAAGGAATAACCAAACAGGGCAGAGGCATTTAAGGATGTCCTAAATTTTGTCAGGGCAGGAATACTCCTGTTACCCTGGTCCTGGATATCTTAATACAATTTTACTAACATTCCTACTAACTGATTATCAGTCATCTTATTTGTCCCACATTTAAAAGCCATGACCAAAGTTCCTTACAGAAGGGTATATCATTACCCTCTGCCCACCTAACATCAGGATAAGAGTCAAAACTCTTCCCATCATCCCCAAAGTGCCTATAGTATATAGGTAGCTCCTTTTTTTCTGTGACAGCTCCTGAGATTTCCCCAATTTCCCTCTTAAACTTTACCAACTGACCTGCTGATTTTGTGTTCTGATGGATGAAGACCCTTAGCTAAGGCTGGACACTATTCAGATGGGGCTCTAAGAGGTAATCACATTTAAAGCAGAGTAGTTCACAAGAAGAGAGGGCATATACAAAGAGAACATAAATCTTATCTGCAAAAACCATCTCTTTGAAAATGTATATTTTCCCTTGCAGTCTTCAATAAGGGAACTAGCTGTAGAGTTACTTTATTTTTTATGGGAACAAATATGAAACATGCAGAACTTCCATTTTATTCTATGGAAGATAGATAAAGGGTAATCCCCACATCAAGAGTCTACAATTAATTAAAATAACTTGGCAAAAGGAAACCATCTTTAATTTTGCCAGTTGAGGAAATTTTGCAACTGTTAAATACTCTAAATGTCTCCATTACACAATACTTTCATTAGACAGTTGCCTTACTGTTTAACTTTTTTTTGTAACCGCACAACTTTATTAGTGTTAAAAAGAAAAAAAAAATCATGCCAAAATATCATGAGCTTAGCCTACCATTCAAGTTGCAGGTTTAAAATATAAGTACTTCTAGACCATAAAATCCAATTAAACCAATATTACTAATTAAGCATTAAAAAAAAATCCTTCAAAGTCAACAAAGCAATAAAGTAACTGCCATCCACCTTTATAGTCATCTGGTAGGAAAGTTAGGAGAGAAAGCCTCAGGCAGTAATCTCAACAGCCACCCCAACAACTGGCAGCTTAATGCTTTCCCCAGAAAGCAATTAAACACTCAGCAACACTCTTTGACCCTCATTCTCCTTAAGTGAAGCCTTTAAATCTCAGACTAGCCAGACTGGTCTCCCTGCCCCTTAAAGGAACAGATAAGCTACTGTTCCAACTGCAGAAACAACCACTTGGTTTAGAAAGCATTAAGTGAGGTTAGAATGAGGAAGTAAGAATGAAAAGGAAAGAAGGGAGAAGGGGACCCCTCTACAGCTGGGGATTTCTGAGGATGTTCGAGATGCTCCTCCCCATGCTTCTCCCCCATGTTCCTCGCTCCTCACTCACTGTTAGTATAAAATCTTATACTTCCGATGACAGGATATGAATTACAAGATAACAAATACTATATTTAAAAATGAGCCATTTCCTAGAAAGTTCCCCCAAACAAAGAGAAGTTAGCAGAGCCAGGGTAAAAATACATACAACAACTACAATATCAATGGAAGAACAAGAATTATTCCTCCAAAATAAAAAAAAATTAATGTTGCAGTATTACAAAAGAATGAGCTTGACTCCAAAGAAGAAATATGAGAGGATAACCCTCCCCTCTTCTCTTTGCAGAGTTCAAGGTGTAGGTTTCAGTGCATCTAAGAATTTGTGGGTTTTTAAAATGTATTATTTCCTCTTTTTCCTTTTAAAACAAAGAATTCTATGTTCTAAAGAATGTGGGGAGGAAAGATTACAGAGGAAATTATAGATGATGTAAAAATAAAATATGTCCATTAAAGTATTTTTTCTCACAGTACTTTCAATTTTTTCTGGAACTCCTCAAACTGATACCTGTGATTCAATAATTTAAGAAATATTTATTAATTATTAATACAATTCACTCATTCAAGGTCTTCATGTTTAGAAAAGGTACCTTGGTTTATTTCATTTTACCCTTGGGATTTAATCCTCTACACTGGTGGGCTTCAAAGAAAAGGCCATTATCCAACTCCAAGAAGCTTCATAGAGAAGTCAAGTATGAATATCTCACCCTTCCGGAATTAGACAATCCTATGTTCACAATATATCTATACTTATCTCATAATACTCTCAACTTGTCCTCTGAGTTTTTGAATGCATAAGCTCCCAACTTTAATCCTTCTGATGAGCCTTTCACAGCAATTATAACCTAACTCTCAACTGAACATATACATTAGCAGTTATACAAGTACAATGGAGGAATGTATTAAACAGACACACACCCAGCATACATCCCAGTCACTCCTAATATCCCTCAAATAACTTCATAGGTCCACTGAGTCTCCCCTTCTTGTTTTGGGTGGGACAGAGTAGAGTCTCATAGATTAAAAGGTAAGGATGAATTTTGATCTGTACTTCAGCTCTCATTAAATTATTTTTCTCTCTAAATCTGCCATTTTTCCAAATGTTTCTGTTATTGTTATTGTTCAGTTTTATCTGACTTTTAGTGATCCCATTTGGAGTTTTCTTTGGCAAAGATACTGGAGTGGTTTGTCATTTCCTTCTCTAGCTCATTTTACAGATAAGCTAGTTAAATGACTCACCCGGGGTCACACAGCTAGTAATTGTCTGAGATCTGATTTGAACTCAAGAAGACAAGTCTTTATTACACCAGGTCTGACACTCCATCCACTGAGCCACCTAGATGCCCTAAACTTTTCTGTTTTTTCAGAATTCCATTCCAGAACTCATCTCTGCAGAATCTTGGTGTCAACCTCAGCTCCTCATCCTATTTCACTCAATATGTTCTGTGACATGCCAAAACTTGTCTCTCCATTCACACAGTTACCACATTGGTTTAGTCTCTCAGGTCTCCCCTCCTCAAGTTTCTCCATTCTCCATTTCTTCCTTTACTCAGATGCCTAGATGATATTCCTCAAGAGCAATTCTAATCAAGGACTCCCTATTGACTTTAAGATCAAATATTATTTCATTTTTATCTCATGCTTTTCTGACATCTATTTTTTTTTTGTTTTCTAAAATATTCTTATTAGTGTATTGGTGCATTAGTGTATAGAAGGGTTATGTGGAGAAAATTTTTGTTTCCTGTTGGGATGTATAAATGAAAAAGTTTGGAATCTATTGATCTTGAACTTAATGCAGCAATGCCACTGGTTATAGACTCAGATTCAGATTTTGGAGCAAAGAAGTTAGAATGAACTGAGGAATAAATGAAATGAAGCAGATGCCAAGTCAACTTTCTAATTAACCTGGGAAATATGCCACCATCCCAAGGATTCACACACATTCAGACTCACAATTACAAGAAATAATATCGTCATTATAAGGAAGTGTTAATTGTGAAAAATATTGATTAGTAAACTGATTAAGGACAGTTAATGTTTGTCTTTCACTTTTGAAGAAGACCATGACATCAGGGAGGTGATGCTATGACAAGCACAATTGGATTTGAGTGAGGGGGGGATGCTGTGCTAAGTCAGCACCCTCACTTTCTCCTCCAGAGCCATCTGGGTTCAGTGGCCAGAAATGGATCAGGACAACTGGAGATGGCCCTGAAGGCCAGGCAATCAGAGTTAAGTGCTTGCCCAAGGTCACACAGTTTGTAAGTAGCAAGTGTCTCAGGCCATATTTGAACTCCTGTTCTCCTGAATCCAAGTCCAGTGCTCTATCCACTCACCACCTTAAGGACTGCTAAATGATATAGTGGATAGAGTCCTAGGCCTGGAATCAGGAAATCTCATCTTCCTGAGTTCAAATCTGACTTCAGACACTTACTACCAGTGTGATCCAGGCAAGTAACTTAATCCTGTTTGCTTTAATTTCCTCATCTTCAGATGAGGATGAACTAGAGAAAGAAATGCTAAATCACTCCAGTACTTCTGACAAGAAAGTTCCAAATGGGGTCACAGAGAGCCAGGCACAACTGAAAAACTACCAAATGAAAACAACTGAAGACTGATTAAAATATGGACAAACTGTCAACTTTCCAAAAATTATAATGAAAAGATGCTTAAAATGAAGTTTTGATACATTTAGTCATTTTTTTTAACTCAGAACTCCCTCATTTCTAAGTCACTATGTCAGCTGAACTCTGCTATTTTTCCCCATAGCCAGCCAAAAAGGATAATAGATTTAAAACAATAAACCAAACTCATTTCTGATCCTGTGACAGACAGCCTGTGTGATTTAGGCTATGCTATTGTGGTTCTGCTCCTCTTGTAAATGTGAATTAACCATCCTGACAAGCTTTCATGTTTCATTGTCTATGATTCATTCAGCCATAGACAAAAGGTCCCCAATTCTCAAACTATTTTTCCAAATTAATGGTATTTTATTTTTTCCAATTCCATATAAAGATAATTTCAATGTTCATTTTTATAAGATTTTGAGTTCCAAGTTTTTATCTTCCCAAGATAAAAGCAAGCAATCTGATATAGGTTGTACATGTACAATCATGTTAAATATTGTTCCACATTAGTCATGTTGTGAAAGAAGAATCAAAATAAAAGGGCAAAAGACACTGAGAAAGAAAAAAGTGAAAATAGTCTGCTTCGATCTCCATTCAAATTCCATAGTTCTTCCTGTGGATGAGGATAGCATTTTCCATCATGAATCTTTTGGAAACTATTTTTCAGTAACTTTTTTTTAAATAATCTTACTTATAAGTTTCATGATAAAAGACTCCAATTAGAATGTTTTCTAGTACCTAAAAGTTTTCACAGGACTCTAACACTCAGGGAGTCTACAAACTCAGAAAATAAGGCAAATAAATAACTTCCTCCCAATAGCATAAACCAGCAAAATTTCCCCATCCCTTTCCCCCTACTCTGTCCACTGCTTTCCCATAAGCCTTCTTCACTATAGTGACTTGCCTAGTTTTAGGGAAGACATTAGGTACTAATATAAATGGGGTTACTTTAGGTTCAGAATTAGTTGAAAGTTTTGGAAAGTACTTTAGGATCTTAGAGATCTTAGGTCTCAGTTAATGTAAATATCATGTAAATGTAATGAAAATAAATGTAAATATACCATTATCTAATAGAAATCACAGATTTTATTATTCTATATTATTAATTTATTATTCTGTGTTATTAATAGTTTTCTATATCTGGAGTTAGACAAATTGCCATGTGTAACCCAGGGAATTTGTTGTGAATAGAGTGAAGTTATAGAAGTTTAAAAGGAGAGACACCATCTGCTGCTGTTCTGGAACCATGAATTAGAATTCTCTTTTTCATTGGGACTTCCACATCTATGGCAGCTAAAGCCCATATACTGTCCTAGAGACCTCTCTGTTCAGTTTTGCTGTGTGTTTCTTTTCCTGAGTATAGGTGAGCTAACCCCCAAGCCTGAGACATATGCCTGTGAGTTTAAAGGCTAGCTCCAACTTTGGTGGAAGGAGGCAGAACAGACAGCAGGACTCAAATTCTGATATAGAGGGACAGTATTAGTTTCCTTAGCAATACTCAACTTTGACCCAGAGGGACAAGGGTGAGGCCCTTGTTCTATTTTGAGTTGGTTGTATTCCTATACCAAACTCTGTGTGTGTGTGTGTATTCAACCTTCTTTTATCCAGTTCAGATAAGAGTGTGATTCATCTGATACCCTCAAAGCCAATCCCTTCATAAATGTTTATATAGTCTTGTCACATTCACTGTTCATAAAAAATAATAAGGTCCCTTTCTACCTCAATGTATTCCTTTCACTTTTTTTCACCCTACTTTTTCTTTCTTCTAAGAAACCCATCAGAATATTACAAATTCATCCCCAGGTCTTCTGCTTGTCTTTTTTAATACCCTCTATGACATTACAATTCTGAAGGGACATTTGTTTTTCATTTTTTATTAAAATGTTATCACTTTATAATCATATTGCTCAAATATAATTACCTTTCTAAATTTCTCTTGACTCTTATTTTTGAATTGTAAATTATCTACTCTGTTCTGATCTTTTAATCACTTGAAGTCCTTTAGTCCAAGAAAAGTCATGTTCCTTTTTTCTTCTCCTACTTTTCAAGGAAAATCATTCTTTGTTGTAAGACTATATCTTCTGCTTTTTTTGAATTACTGTTTTCCAAGACCTCTTCTCCTGTACAAGTAAAAGTTACTAAGTCTTATGTGATATTGATTGTGATTTATTTCAACTCTTTCTTTACAGCTTTGTAGCATTTATTCTTTGCTTTGAAAGCTTAAGATTTCGGTTATGACATTGCCAGGACTTTTACTTTTGGAATTTCTTTCAAGAGGTGGATTCTTTCTGTATTCACTTTGCCCTTTTATTCTAGTATATCTGTGCAGTTTTCCTTCATTATTTATTGAAATATAGGATCCAGATTTATTTTTTTAGTCAGAGTTTACAAGAATTCTTAAATATTTCTTATTGACTTTTATTCTAAATCTGTTGTGTGTATGTATATATAGCACATACATGCAGTTTTCTTGAATCTTTTCTTTGTAAAATTGTTTTGCCAACTCACTTTTCCAATGAAGAGCTGATGAAAAGATCAAGAGAAATAGTATAGGGACAGAAGAGGGTCCTCCCCCCCAAAAAGGCCATAGAATATGAAAAAGTAAAGAATTTATAACTTTGTGTTTTACTTCATCCAGGTTCTGAAAGTCTATATTTGAAGCAGTTTTATCACTCTAGTTAGTTATGGAGATATTTAGTTCTCTCTTTCAAATGATAAGTGCCTTCCCAGTGTCCACAAATATAAAGCAAATTTATTACAAAGCCTGTACAGTACAAAAGAATTTAGCTAAGAGGCTGCTAGGTGGCTCAGTGGATAGAGTACCAGCGCTGGAGTCAGGAGTACTTGAGTTCAAATCCTACCTCAGACACTTAATAATTACCTGGCTGTGTAGCCTTGGGCAAGCCACTTAACCCCATTTGCCTTGCAAAAAAAAAAAAAAAAGAACTTAGCTAGCAAGGGAATAGGACCATTTCTTTCCCAGTCATCTTTCCCAGGGGACCATTCCCTATCTTCATAAAGATAATCTCACAACACCACTAGAAAAACTCCCAACAGCATGAGAAGGGTAAATAAGTGCCTACATCTAGCTTTATGCTCAATACTGGTTTTGGCATCCAATCGTACAATTCTGTACTCCATATAATACTGATAGAAAATTATGGCTTCCAGATTTCAGGCATTAGCTCAGAAACTCTTTGTTGCTTGATCAGTAATATGCTGACATTGCTCAATCAGTTGCATATCCCTAAAAATCATCCTAAGCCTTAAGACCTGTCCATCCTCTTGTGGATCCTCTCCCCAACAGAAGTTCATCTTTGCTCCCTTTTTTACATGCAAATTATTCCTAGCATTAAGGGAAGGGAACTATAATTCCTTATAAAGCTGACTTGTCCCTTCCTTCTTATTGCTTGGGCTCTTTTCTATCAGTCCTTGTCCACTGCATATAAAAAGGGTTGGAGAAGGTAATGAATTTATAACTAAAATGAACTTCAAAGTTCTAATCCAAATTTCTTATTTTAAATGAGAAAAATAGAGACCCAGAGAAATTATCAAAAAAATTGGTCAAAACCATATGTTTAGCCACTCATTAACCAATAAATATTTATTTATAAAATACCTATAATGTACCAGACACTCTGAGAAGTCCTGGAGATGCCAAAAGAGACAACAAACAGTCTAATGGAGAAGACAAACAAATAGATATGTAAAAACAAGCTATATATAGGAAAAAAATAAAAATAAATAAAAAGGAAGAAGGTACTTTAGGAGAGATAAGCATATGATAAAAGATGTCATTTTAACTGAGCCTTAAGGAAAGCCAAGGAAACTGATAGGTGGAAATAAAAGGGAAGCAGGCATAGAGGGAGCTAGAGAAAATGGTTAGAGCTGAGAGATAAAGTTAATCATGGAACAGCAAAGATGCCATTATCACTTGATTGAACATTCAAGAAGATAGGAAAAAATTGAGGAGATAAGTTATGAAGGACTTTGAATGACCAACAGAAGATTTATTTTATTTGATCCTAAAAGTGATAGGGAATTCATTGGAATTTTGGGGGTTTGGGGGGGTATAGGGAGGGCATGACATGACTGAACTATCATTTTAAGAAAATCAGTTTGGCAACTGAATGGAGGAAAGTTTGAAGAGAAGAGAGTTTTGAGGCAGGTAGACCCAGAATTGCAGTAGTTCAAGTGTGAGGTAATAAGGACTTACATCAGGGTGATGTTAAGTATCAGAGGAGAAAAGGAGGCATATTCAAGAGACAATGAAAAGGTAAAATTAACAAATGGATATCGGGGTGAGAGATCATGAAGAGTCAAGGATGACATCTAGGTTAAGAGTCTGAGGTCCTGGGAAGATTGTCCTGCCTTCTACAGTATTACGCAAATTAGGAGCTGGGGAGAGCCTAAGGGGAAAGATGATGAGTTCAATCCTGAATTTGACATGTCTACTGTACATACAGTTAGAGATGTCTGAAAAGCAGTTGGGGATGTGAGATTGGAAAAAGTGTGGGGAAGGACAGGTAAGATTTGAGAATTAAGAACCAGTATAGAAATGGTAATTAAATCCATAGGGACTAATGAGATCACCAAAGAAGTACAAAAGAGTAAAGCAGAAGGCCCAAGACAGAACTCTGTTCGATCTCCATTTAGAGGGTATGACCTAGATTAGGACCTAGTTAAGACGACTGAGGAGTAGTCAGATAGGAAGAGAACCAGGAAAGAGTGGTTTCCTAAAAACCTAGACAAAAAGAGTATCAAGAAGGAGAGGGTGATCAAATGTCAAAGGCTGCAGAGAACAAGAAGGATGAAGATTGAGAAAAGGCCACTGGATTTGGCAACTGAGGGATCAATAATTTTGGAGAGAGCAGTTTGGTGGAATAGTGTCAAAAGTCAAATAGTAGGGGTGGCTGGGTGGTACAGTGAATCGAACACCAACCCTGGAGTCAGGAGGACCTGAGTTCAAATTCAATCTCAGACATTTAATGATTACCTAGCTGTGTGGCCTTGGGCAAGGCACTAAACCCTATTGCCTTGCAAAAACTAAAAAAAAAAAAAAAAGTCAAATAGTAATAGGAAAAGAAGAGATTGAGAAGAGCAAAAGAAGATACACTGTAGTCCAGCTTTTTGAGTAGTTCAGACATAAAAGCAGAAGAGATATAGGGTTGTTAGGTTTTTGTTGCTGATGTAGGAAATGAGTCAATAGAAATGGAGAGATTGAAAATAAGAGAGAGCAGGGATGGCAGAGGGATCAATAGAAGGGAAGGAATAAACTTGCTTATAAAGAGGGGAAGGAATAAAATCGCTTATGAAGGTTGATTCTATTCATAGAAAAAAGCAAAAAGGTGAATGTTATATCAAAGCAAGTGAGAAGACTACAAAGATAGGAGGAAGATAGGTTATGAAGGGCTTTGAATGCAAAACAGGATTTTGAATTTGTCAAGGAAGCATTTAAGCAGTTAGCAACTGAAAAGTTAAATAGGGAATTAAAAAGACTTCTTTTTTTACTCTAAATGAGAAATTGGTAGTTGGTGGAGATCAGTTAAGCAATTTATTAAGGCAGATAGCCTACTTCACAGTGGAACAAATTGTTCTCATTCACTTATTCTTATGGAGAAAAAATCTTCACGTGACATCCTCTAACTCACAATAGGTGTGAGACATCAACTGGTTAAGTCAGTCGGCTGGGGTTTTTACTGGGGTGTGACTGCTATACGTGCTACAGTTCTTGGAGTCACAGGGGAATAAAACACATAAGATTACAACAAAAGCCTATTATAATAAAATGTCAATATTAATTTTTTTAAAGTTCCCAGAACCAAAGTTAAGAACCCTTGGAAAAGATCATTTCTAAAGATACTTCTAATCTAGAACCCTCTAACCATGTTTTATCCACTCAGTGTCTTTTCTCACATTATTCTAAATACATGTGACTTTCCTCTGTCCTTAAAAGCCCAAGTCAAATGTTTTCATTTATTCAAGGTTTTATAGAGGATCTGGCTCCTTTCATAATTGTTGGAGTCATATTTTATCAGTTCATCTCATATATATATATATATATATATATATATAATACCAAAATGATTTCTAAGAGCTGTTTCAGTTCTAAAACTAAGATTCACAAAGCTCATGTTATTGTTATATAGCACATAACCCTTTTAAGTGTTACTAGAATTATTAATATTTCTTCCATCACTTTCTTAAGTACAGACATTCAACAAAACAATAAATTAACTCTAATTTTGTATTTTACCCATTTTCCAGGTCATACTGAAAATTTCAAAATGTACTTTAAAGCCAGTGTGATTTGACTCCAGCACACCCTGTTATTAATATATTCTCTTATATTTAAAAAAAAAAAAAGACAGATTTAGAAGTCCCAGGCTCTAGTCCTGGTTTTGACATTTATTAGATGCACAGCACTAGAAAATTTACTTAATTTCATTTATAAAATGGTAATACATTAAAACTGCTAAATGTACAAGCTATGGTTAGAATTAAATGAAATAGTGTCAAATGCTTTGGCACCCTAAACTCTTATGTAAATATGAAGTATTTAAATGTAACTGCAGGTTTTGACATGAAGAGCAAAGTGGCTAACTTTCCACTCCTAATGCCTTCTGGAAAGGAGACTGAGAAGAATCTTCCTAGGCCATTCCTATCTCTGCCCAGAGGGCATGACTTTCCTTTCAGTAAAGCCCCTATTCCTTCTCCTTTACCTAGGGGGTGGAGCTCTTGCCTAAGGAGCTAGACTACAGTTTTCCTTCCCTTTTCCCTCCTCTCCTTTTCAGAAATGTGGATTTCAGATTTAATCAGTCACATCCTGTTACAACAATAAGCTAATTAATATAGAGGGGAGAAAAGGAAACCCCAAGTCCATTTTGAAGTCTGCCTTTCAAAGATTTATCGAACTATTTAATAAAACAACATAGGTCCTGAGCCCCCATTTTATGGATTCTTCAAATTATTGGCCTGAAACTGAAATCTTAATTTTATCTTATAATTTATGTGAATTGTAGATAACTGTCAAAATTTGCTATTAACCTCCCCAAGTCAATAATTTAATAAATGCTAAGTATATGTTATGGTTTAGCACCAATCTAAAATCTGAGAATAACAAAAAAAAAAGACAAAAAGTAGTTCACCTTCTTAAGAAGCTTTCATTCCAATGAGAGAAACAATGTCCATATAATTATGTGCACCTGTACAAGATATATAGAGGGTAAATTGGAGATAACCTCAAGGGAGTTATAGATATAGAAACAATACAAAGTAACAAAAGTTCAAGAATTTCAAGGGAAATTATGGGAAAAAGGTGGGAAGGAGGGGGCTCTGTCAATATCAAATACTATACTACAAAGTATCAGTAGTATACTACAAAGCAGTGATCATTAAAACAATTAGCTGTAATTTTTAGAAAGAATAGTCTATTGGTGGAATACATTAGATACATAACATACAGAAACAAACAATAGCATAGCATTTGATAAACTCAAAGTCCCCAGGTGCTAAGGTAAGGATTCACTATTTGACCAAAACTAATAGAAGCAATAGATGGTAGTATGACAGAAATTAGGTATGCACCAACACTTCACACTATAATATATATATGTATATATATATATATATATATGTATATATATATATATATATATACCAAGATAATTTCCAATAGATATATGACAGATATAAAAGCCATATTTTAAATATATTAGAAGAAGAAAAAAATTGCCTTTTCAGATAAGGAAAGAGTCATGACTAGGTAAGGGATAATGAAAATCACAAAAGATAAAAAAAAAAGTATAGTTTTACTTATATAAAGTTTAAAAATTGTTTTGGGGGGAATCTTTTAAAAAATACTTATATAAAAGCTCATCAAAACATTTTAAGACACTAAAAAGACCGTATTTGGGGATATCTAACCAAACTATGACATATTGATATAATGAAATATTATTGTACCACAAAATATAATGAAAAAAGATAATTTCAGTAGAAACTGGGCAGACCTTTATGAGCAGAATGAGAAAACAACCTGTGTAATAACAACATTAAAGCGAAAAAACTCTGAAAGAACAGAATCCTGAACACAGTAATAAAACATGAATCCAAAAAAGTAAGATAAAACATATGAATGATCTTCCGATGATGATGAATTCAAAATACCAAAGCATACATATATTTTTCAGACACTACTGGACTATGTAGATATGTATGAGGGGCTGTTTTTTGACTTGTTGAGCAGTAGAGGAATTTAATTTAACAATATTAGTCCCTCTAAAAATAAAAATTAAAGCTGAAAAAAGTCCCACCAAATAGAGAATTTTACACTTTATTCTAGAAGTAACTAGGAAATTTCTGAGTAGGAGATTACATGATCAGACCTGTAATTTAGGAATATCATCTTGGCAGTTGAGTAAAAGATGAATTGGAGTGAGAAGGTAAGGAGAGTAATTAGAAGACTATTGCAATAATCTACATGATGAAGACCTGTCACTAGGATGATGATAGTAGAGAGAGAAGGGAATAAATAATAAAGATGTCATAAAGGTATAATAAATAGCCATTAAATTAGGCAATAAGAGATCTTTGGTAACTTTGGAGAGTACAATTTCAGTTGAAAGATGAGAACAAAAGTCAGAAATGATTTTAAAACAGTGAGATAGAAAGAAGAGGCATACTGTAGACAGCTTTTTTGTGAACTTTAGCCCCCAAAAGAAAATGAGATAGAAAGTTCTAAGACAGTAGTTCTTCCTTTACTCTTTTTTTTTTAACTGGAGGAAGTGGCTGGCCATTTTTCTAGCCAAGACAAAGAAGCAACCTTGATCTCATTCTATTGCTTCTTCACTGGTAGATTGACAATTCTGTCATCTTCATTCTCATTAACCTTAAATTTCTATCAGCTGCTTCTCTGCTACCTACAAATATGCCTTATGTCTCTCCTAACTTAAAAAAAAGTTGCAACATTCTCAGCTGAAAGGTTGGGATTCAAAAAGGGATGAAAATAGTTTGGAAAAGCTACTGTGGTATGTAGAATAATGAATTTAATGGGAAGATAGAAAATAATTGCCTTTACTGTAGGGAGGGCCCAGTTGAGATTATCTAACATTACTATATATTGGATTCAGTCAACTTGTGACTTTCTACAGCTCAATTTAGTAGCACAAAAATAAAAGCAAAAGCAACAGA
Organism: Macrotis lagotis; assembly: GCF_037893015.1. Classification (NCBI taxonomy): domain Eukaryota; kingdom Metazoa; phylum Chordata; class Mammalia; order Peramelemorphia; family Peramelidae; genus Macrotis; species Macrotis lagotis. Next base: position 520,610,129 of record NC_133658.1, on the reverse strand, counting down.
TGGTGGGAGATTGGCAATAGAAGAAGACAAGGGATTGGAGAGTAATGAGTAGTGTAAAGTTGAACTAAATCACCAAATGGTTGAGACAGAGAAAAGGGTATAGCCAGTGTTAAAATCAAAGTCAGGTAAGAACTTAGGGTGAAGGCATCATCAGTTAGGGCAAAGAATTGGGTTGGGGTGATAAGTCAGAAAGATGGAAAGATAAAATATTATCAGATAAAGAATTTCAGCTTTCATGAAAATGTAACTTTTGTGGCGATATTCTGATCAGGAATATAATCATCTCTGTGGATAACTGAGGTTGAGTGGAGGAAATGGTCATGGGAAATGATTAAACTGAAGAACTTGGAAGCTTAAGGTGTTTGAGGGAACATCAACACATATGCTGAAATTTCCTAGTTTGTGAATAGGAGCTGGAGAAAAGAAATACCATAAGGTAAACATCAAACTCATTGGGGAGTGAAGGATAATTTTTTTTTGCTTTCAGAAGTTTTTAATTTTTAATTTTTTAATTAATTTATTTATTTTTGCAAGGCAATGGGGTTAAGTGGTTTGCTCAAGGCCATACAGCTAGGTAATTATTAAGTGTCTGAGGCCGGATTTGAACTCAGGTACTCCTGACTCCAAGGCCGGTGCTCTATCCACTGCACCACCTAGCTGCCCCAAATTTTTATTTTTTTAAGAAAGATTTTATTTATTTTGAATTTTACAATTTTTCCTCAATCTTGCTTCCCTCCCCCACAGAAGACAGTCTGTCAGTCTTTACATTGTTTTCATGGTATACATTGATTTAAGTTGAATGTGATGAGAGAGAAATCATATCCTTAAGGAAGAAACAAAGTATAAGAGATAGCAAGATTACATAATAAGACAACGGGGCTTTTTTTTTTAATTAAAGGTCTTTGGTCTGTTCAAACTCCACAATTCTTTCCTTGGATACAGATGGTATTCTCCATTGCAGATACCCCAGAATTGTGCCTGATTGTTGCACTGTTGGAATGAGTAAGTTCATTAAGGTTGACCATCACCCCCATGTTGGTGTTAGGGTGTACAATGTTTTTCTGGTTCTGCTCATGTCACTAGGTATCAGTTCATGTAAATCCTTCCAGGCTTCCCTGAATTCCCATCCCTCCTGATTTCTAATAGAACAACAGAGTTCCATCACATACATATACCACAGTTTGTTAAGCCATTCCCTAATTGAAGGACTTTCACTTAATATCCAATTCTTTGCCACCACAAACAGGGCTGCTATGAATATTTTTGTACAAGTGTATAGATCCAGTAGTGGCATTGCTCAATCAAAGGGTATGCATGTTTTTGTTGCCCTTTGGGCATAATTCCAAATTGCTCTCCAGCAAAGTTGGATGAGTTCACAGCTCTACCAACAATGTATGTGTCCCAGATATTTTGAGGAACAGTAGATAGCAGTTATCAGAATCATGATTTGGTGATAAATGTGATGTGAATGAACCTCAAAAGAGAAGTTCCTGAGTGATTGTGGTACAAGCCTGGAATCAGCTATGGGGACCAAGGAGTATGTAGACTGCCCTACTCTCATGACCAATGAGTTGGGATAATATTAGTGAAAATGCAATCAGTGCTAGAAGGAGGGATCATTGAAACAGTGTCATTAAAAGAGATAGGTTTAGTAAAAATAAGATAACAGAGAAAGGAAAAGGACTAAGATGAAAGTTAATTTCTTAAGTATGGAGCAGGCATATTTAAGTATGCCAGTGAAAGGGATTGGTAGATCAGGAGTGGAACTTTAGTGGCCTCCAATTGATAGGGATGGAAGTAAGAGAGTGGGCAACATTGGAATGGAATTTGTACAATGACAGCAAGGGGTTTCAGACTCACTGAGATTTTTAAAGAGATAAGAGAATTTTATTGATTGAAGAAAGAGTTCAGACAGATTATCAGTGACTAAAAAACCATTAATAGAGGGAGGTAGATGATTAGACTAATCAGGATCCTCAAAGTACAACCTTTTGTCAAGTGGTGATATTAGGTCCTATGAAGACTCAGAGACACACCCCACAGTTGGCTGGAGAATGTACCATCAGGGTCCGATAGGGAGATGGAATTTACAGTGAATCTGATCTGATAATGGACTTCAGAGCACTGAAGAAGTTATGGGACAAAGATAGAAGTTGGAGAGACCTCAGACCTGGATCTGGGCTGATACAGGAGCAACAGAAGAAGCCAGCAGTACATAGTTTTCATGAGCAAGAACACATTTTGTGTAAGGAGAAACTCCAAATCAGGATAAAATATATATTAAAGAAATACAAGGAAATAAATCATATAATATCTGATAACCAGAAGATACAGGGAATGGAAAGGTTAGAGAGAAAAAACAAAACAAAATTTTCCATAGTTTCTTAGGCATTCTGAGGGGGAAAAAAAAATCAGTTCAGTCACCTGTGAGGTATTTGTTGATGATTGAAGATTCAGCTACAAAGCCCAGTCTCTTAGGGGTTGCAGGAGGGGTAGGATGGGGAAGAGTGAGACTGTTTTGGTGTCATGGCTCAGTTAATCCCCCCTCCTCTTGCCCTTTCCCAGATCAATTACAAAACTTCCTTCTAGCTGGCCCAACCCTGTCCCCAGTCTAATATAAGTTATTCAAGTATGTCATCTCTTCCCAGGCTAAGAAGAGCGGGGCCGGACTCTGCAAGGCCCTTAGAGGGTCCAAACCACTTCCAAATGTTATAAGGTGGGGGAAGGGGGCGGTGTTTCAATCTGAATCTCTCCAAATAACTAAGCATTCAGGAGTATGCAATAAGGAAAGGAAGAATTCTAAAAATAAGCTTTTGTCCAGTATTTTATTTCACAGAATCTAAGAATTGGAAAGGTTTTCTAGGACCATCTAATCCAGCTTGCTTTTAATAAAGTATTCTTTTTTGCCATGCCATTAATAAGTGATTATCCAATCTTTGTTTGAGAATTTTCAGTGAGGAGGAAATCACTAGTTCCTGAGCCCACCCATTTCACTTTGGAAAAATTCTAATTGTTTGGAAGTTTTAACTTAACACTAAGCCAAATCTGACTCTCTGGACCATTGCTCCTACCTCTGTCTTCTTGTGCCAAATAAAACAAGTCTAATCCCTCTTCTATATTACAGACTTTCAGATACACAGACTACTAGCCATAAGGCTTTTCTATTCCTTCTCCAACTCATAAATCTTCTATTTTCAGAGAGAAACATCATCTGTTCTGTCAATTCATATGGCTCTGCTGGGGTCCCAAACACCTTCTTCTGAATATACTTCAGCTCACCACTTCCCAAAGTGAAACACTCAGAACTGGGACAAATAAACTCTGACCTGCTCCAAGGAATAGCAGGATTAGAAGAAACCGTGCTCTGTTATATTTCTTTATTACTCACTACGATAACCCCCCCTGACTTTTTTTTTTTTCAACGTGAATTACTGTCTGGCCACAACTTCCCAACACAGATTCTCTATTCTAGTTAAAGTTCCCTATTCTGTCAACCATTCCTTAAATGACACTAGTCATTCTTTTCTGGATATATTCCAATTGATCAAATGTCCCTCTTAAAACATGTTGCTGAGGGGGCGGCTAGGTGGCCAGGAGTGCCTGGGTTCAAATCCGGTCTCAGACACTTAATAATTACCTAGCTGTGTGGCCTTGGGCAAGCCACTTAACCCCATTTGCCTTGCAAAAAACCTAAAAAAAACCCAACAAAAACATGTTGCTGAGATTGAACATAGTAGTATAGATACCAGCAAAGAAAGTAACAGAATTCCTTTTTTCTTCTCAGTATTCTTCTGTAAACCAAGTATTTCCACCCCCTTCCCCATAGCAATATTTAGTTAAAACATGAAATCAATGTAAACAAGAAGAATCAAGTAGTTGAGTGTCTTTCTCCCATTCCTATACAAATGAATGTAAATACTTTCAGTATCTAGGAGGATTATAATCTAATTCTCTTGTAATTCCCATCAAAGTCCCCTTTTCCCTTGTAAAAAGATGTGAAAGAAAATGGGGGTAATGTCATGGATGAGGAACACCAAGTAGTCTAAATTGGTTGGAATATAGAGTCCTTAAAGGAGTGTAATATGTAATAAACCTGGAAACGTAGGCTGAAAGATTGCGAAGTGCTTTAAAGTCAAGTCAAGTAATTTATAATTTATCCTAGAGGCAAGAGGAAGTCTCTTTAGCTCCTTGAGCTGGGGAAGAATGTAGTCAGACCAGTGCTTTAAGAATACCAATTTGGCAGCTCTGAATAGAAAGACAAGGCAGGGAGACCAATTAAGAAGTTGTTGTAATAGTCCAGGCAAGAGATAATGAGGGCCTGAATCAGATTAGTGATTGTATGATTGGAGAAAAGAGGACAATGTGAGGTATATTATGAAGGAAGACTCAAATCTTGCAAACTGGTGGAATGTTAGGGATAAGGATGAGTCAGGTTTATTATAGCCACAGCAGCAGCAGTAGTAGAATCAAATGACCTCTGAAATCTCAACCCTGAGATTCTGTGGAAAAGACAATCCATTATCAAGACCCATAGAACAATCTCAGATTACATTTGATTTAAATTTGAAAAATGTTTTCATATGCTTCATTTGATCCTTGGAATACCTTGTTTTTTTACTCCATTTTACTACTGGAAAAATCTGAGATTTAAGTCAGAAGTTCATTCAATCTAGTCCTCCTTCAATGTACTTTTCACTTAAGATTGTACCTCCTTGATCAAGACTTTCCCCAAGATATTCCATTTCTATCTATTTCAATAAGTTTTTTTAGTATATATGCTTGCTTCTTTTTCTTTAGCTTTATGCAATTCAAAAATTAATCAATCAATTTAATTTTCTGTTTGCTTTTACAAGGTTATGGGGAATTCATTTTGTGCAATAAAACTAAACAAATATTTGAAACTAAACATAATTTGGAAATAAAGATTTTTTTAAAGAGTCCTTTAACTTAATCACATAATCTTTTATCTTTACTCAGCATTTGTAATTTGACAATTTTGTAATTATAATATCTGTTAAATATAAATGTGAATATATAATATTAACATAATATATATATATATATAAAATTACTATCTAAAAATATCCACCAGTGAGGTTGCAGTCTTTTTGAGGACAGGGACAATATTCCAACCATCTATCTCACAATGCTTCAGTGAATCAAGGATTTCCTTTTTTTTTTGTTGGGGTTCCTAATTTCTGAACCCATAATTATCATATTTTGAGAACTGTTTTCAACATAATTGGTTTTCTTTGGTAGCACTATAAAGGTGAGGGGATTGTAGATTGAACCAATTGACTAAATCTCCACTTAAATTTGGTAATCAGGTGAGAACATCTCTATTGAATCAATTAAAGGTAAAAAAAAAAACTAAGGGTAAAAAGCCCTTAATCAATTTTACAGGAATGAAAGTCATTGGATGAAATAAAATGATGCTCTCCAATATGTGTAAAGGCATTGGACTGAAGAGATTGAGGTATGACCTTTTAGTTCTTAGTTTTAAATAAAAGTATCTGGCAAGATCACTGAAAGCAGTACAAGTTAAGCTCCTGATGGAAGAAGTTTTGATAAGAGATGCTTGATTCTTCTCTCCTACCCTCCTTTGACAAGATGATGTCTTTGTGGATTTTGAAAATCAAGACATTTGGGACTTCTCATGGGACTTTCCCATGGGTAGCCTAAGAGGCAGCTTACATGGTGCCTGCAAGTCAGGAAGTCTCATCTTCCAAGTTCAAATCTGGCCTCAGACACTTACTGGCTTTGTCACACTGTTGGTTTGAGTTTCCCCATCTGTAAAATGAGTTGGAGAAGCAAACCACTTTACTATCTTTGTCAAAAAAAAAAAAACAAAAACCAAAACAAAAATCTAGGAGGGACCACAAAGAGTTAGACATGAATAACAACAAGGGTATTCTAGCATTGTCCCTAGAACAGCTGATGGCAGGAGTTGAAGACAAATTAGACACACAGAGAAAAGGCAACTTCAGTATCCTGTGAGGATCCCCATAGAAAACTAAACCATACTTGAAAGCATCATGAATATTTTACAAAAGAATAGAAAAGGACTTCTAAACAACTGTTAAGTTACTCTTGCCACATGTTTGCTCTGAGCTTGAGCCCACTTTACCCTAGCCTCTGTAACAGAATAGTTGAAGCTCTTACAAAAAGGCATCCCAATATCTTAGGGTTACCTTTAGAACACTGAAGGAAAAGGTAGAAGCCATTCTCTGGGAATCTACCTGTGGTTAATGTGAGTAGGGGCTGGGAGAAAAGAGTGACTCTATGGCATATGCAACACCAGGCAAATCAAACTAAGAAATGACAGAAGAGACAAGCATAATCTGTGTTATTTTCAGACCCTCAGTTGAAATTTTGAATTCAACATGATTCCTCAAAGGTCTGTTTTGTGGATATTTTCATGGTTTGACTGAAAGCATGGAGGATTCCACAGCTGCCTTAAACACTAACTGGAAAAATCTACACTCAGACCTTGCAGAATTATAATAATGTGGACCAAAAATTCAAGGTGCATCCAGCTATATTCCTAGAATACAGTATTCAAAGAAATCAAAACTATCCAGCCACATAGTTCCAAAGTACTGGCTGGTGCTTCCTGCCATGGTTTGTCATTTTCTCTGGTTTTTCTTTCTGAGGTGGTTTGGTAGAAGTATTCAACTTTTAAGTTTTTTTGTTTTTGTAAGGCAATGGGGATAAGTGGCTTCCCCAAGGCCGCATAGCTAGGTAATTATTAAGTATCTGAGTCGGATCTGAACTCAGGTCCTCCAGACTCCAGGGCCGGTGCTCTATCCACTGCGCCACCTAGCCGCTCCTCAACTTTTAAGTTTTTTTTTAGAAAAGGCAGACCGGGAATTCTGAGAAAGGGCAACTCTGAATACTCAGCAAAGGTAAGGGAGGATAGACACAATCCATGCAAATCCAGGGGTTGGCAAAAAATCCTACTTCGCGGCGTTGTGGGGAATTCTTTCACGTATGATTCCAAGCACTTGGAATCGGTGAAACTGGACAGGAGGCGTCCTCGGCGGGCCCTGGCCCAGGGTAGCCGGGGGTCCCGCGTGGCCGGGAGCGGCTCCCTCGGGCGGGCAGCTCCGCCCGGGCTCTGGCAGAGGGGAGGGGGCGTCGGAGTCTGGGAGCCTAGTCCTCTGGCACAGCTGGGGGCGCCAAGCGGGGCTGGCCGGGCCGGCCTCCGCGGCCCCGGCGGGGTTGGCCGGGCCGGACTCCGCGGCCCCGGCGGGGCTGGAAGGGGCACTCCCAGGGCAGGCGGGGCTCCCGGGGCGCGCTGCGCCGCGCGAGCTCAGGTCCCGGGGGACCGCGGTGGTGCCGCCCCCCACCCCCGCCTCCTTCCCCGCCCAGGTCCCGTGGCCCTTTCGCCCGGCGGCGGTGGCAGCCGGAGGACCGCGCAGGCGCCGAGGCCGCGGCGGTCCGTGGAGCAGCTGGCCGGGCTCGGAGCGCGAGTAGCGGTCCGCGCGGGTGAGTGGGGCCCGCGCGCGCCGGCCCTCCCCTGCCCCGGCCCTGGCTCCCCTGGGAGAGGCCCCGGGCCTGCGAGCGGGGATTCCCGGGTGGCGGCCGCGCTGCTTGCACGTCCCGGCGCCCTCCCTGGCCGGAGCCGGTCGCGGGGGTCCCGAGCCTTGGGGGGGGAGCGATGCGGGAGGGAGGTGGGGAGTAGCGGGGCGTCCGTGGGGCTTGGGGGAAGCCGGCAAGCAGGGCGGCGGGCTCGAAGTTCGACTGCACCCACGGGTGTCCGGGCTTTGTCCGACCCCCGGCCTGAGGGCTGCGGATCATCTGGGAAAGAACTGGCGCGTGGGGCAGGGGCGGGTCGAGGAATGCTGGCCCCGAAGAGTGGCGTCCCGCCCCCCGGGGAGGGCAGAACCCGGCCCTTTCTCCCGGGAGGCTCGTGATGGTGCCGAGCCGATCTCGTGCCTTTCACTTCGGGGCTGTGGAGTTGCTGGAAAAGTTGCGGGTGAGGGTCTTGGGGAAGGAGGGGGGCTGGTCCAGCCTCCAGATCCGGGCCCGGGGCAGGGCCGGACAGGCAGGACGACCTATGACTTCTCCCCTCACTCTCCACTCCCTCCGCCTGAGCATTGACCATTTTTCTGCTCCATTGTGTTGGTGGAAATTTTAACAAAGGAAATGGCTGTTTTCTAGGCAGCAACGTGTGACAGCCGCTGGGGAGGGGGAGGAGGAGGAGGAGGAGGAGGAGGAGGGAATCTGAACTGGTGCTTGACTCTGGACTTAGGCAGGGCCCTCGGGGATTGGGGAACTTTCTTTAGCAGAGTAGCTCCACAGCTGGAATGAATCTCTAGGGCCATCTGGGTCTTCCCTTTTCTCCCTCCTACCTCCCACCCCCACCCCCGGTCCATCTTACAGATGTGGAAACTGAGATACAGGGAGAAGTGACTTGCTCAGCCGTGAGGTGGTCTTTGACCTCGGTCCTAGCAATCAAAATCAGTTTCTCTCTTCACTTCCTAACCGCATTTCCTACATCCGAGGACTGAAAGGAAGGGATGGAAAAAATTTTACTCCTCACATTTGATAATATTATTGTAGGAGTGGTGATGGGGACAGCCCTTAAAAAAACAAACAAAGCCTTAAAAAACTCTTAGTACAGATCTGGGGCTGCCTTGGTGTACTGTCTGATACTGATTGTACTCTGGATGCTGCCTATCTTTGGATGCTGCCTATCTTTTGTTGAAGGTAGTTCACATCCATAATAAATAAAGGAAGGGGCATTTGAAAAAACATAGTTGGAAGAAAAGGCTAAAGTGGCAGATTTTATGTGTGTGTGAAGTTTTAGGGCCAAAGTCAATTTTCAAAGCTAGAGCACGTTTGAAGAAGGAAGAGATATAGGTGTTTCCAAAGGCATCAGTAGGACTGATTAAATTTGTCAATTTGGTTACCTTGTTTCATTATATTAAGACCCTGAAAGTGAAACAGTCCTGGGAGAAAAACAGCACAACACTGAATCCAGGATTGGTTAAAGATTTTTCAGACTTTTATTGCAGAATTTTGTTCTCAATGGCACATATGTTATGTGCATAGGAGAATGTTTCTTATTTCTGATGTAGATATTTTTACTCCTTTGTTCTGGTTAATACAACAAAACATTCTGGACTTCCTCCTCCACCCCTTTCCCTTCATTGTTGAATCCTGCTTTACAAACACTGATTTTCAGATGTTTGTTCTGTTTTAAAGATGGTCATATCTTCCAAGTGTGAAACAAACAGGGCTTTTGTTGAATACTGTTTTAGGAAGATCTTAATCCTTTAAAAGAAATACTTAAGTTTAATGCTTTTCAGTTAACAGCCCTAAGTGCAATGCAAACCTTTTCAAAATTAAAATTTCCAGTGCAGGTAGACATTTGAAAAATGTATGTGATAAGTCCCATCAATTGGCCTTAGTGAAGGGACATGATCACACTAAGGGTGGAATATTATTACATTAATTTCATTTTGGGTTTGAAACAAAACCTAGAAATTCAAAATGACAGACATTTTCAAGTATTATTGGAAATTAAAACTATTCTAAGTTTGTGATGTTGGGAACTTAAAAAATGGAACCACAAACCTGTATTAACTACATAAAGGCTTTGGTTTAGTTGGAAGAAAAGATTATTCTAAAATTCATGTACCTGAAAAATGGTTAAGAATGCAAAATCAATGTGAATAGATCTGGATTTGGAGTGAGCTTCAAATCTTGGGTCACGTTTTTATCATTGTACATTAACCCAAATCTACCCCACTCTTTCTTCCAATCATTGCTCTCATCAAATACTTGAAAACATCTGTGGCATCATTCCTATGCTGTTATTCGATCCTCCCAACAACTCTGGGAGATGGATGCTATTTATTGTCTCTTATTATCTCAAGTTGAGGAAACCAAGGTTAAGTGGTTTGCCCAGCTTATAAATGTCTGAGGCTAGATTTGAACTCTTAACTTACTTAGCCTAGATTTAGCTTGAATCCACTTCTTCACCTAATTACCTCAATGGAAGAGGATCTTGAAACCAGTCAGTTCATTTGATAGTTGAGGTAGTCAAGAGAGATGTCCAAGTTTGATAGCTTGAAGGGAAAACAGGCTCAAATGAAGGAAGGGTTTTGGGGGGTTATAGGGGAAAAATGAGAGACATTTATTTGTGTACTGACTAGAGAAGGAGCCATTGGATAAGGAAAGATTGTAGATGATCGATGAGGTAATTTCTTGGAAGACACAGGATGGAGCTGGGCTCAAGAGTACCAGAAAAGGGACATCAGCAAGGAGAAAGACCTTTAGCTTCACTAGAGATGGAAGCAAAGGAAGAAAATCAGTGGAGAGTTTTTGAAGTAGAGTAAGTAAGAAGCAGCAATTTTGAGCTGGATGTCTAGTCTATGTTTTCATTAATCCATCTAACAAATATTTGAATGCTTTTTGAATGCCAGTTTCTTGTGTAGGCTCAAGGGACTTATTAGGAGCAACAAAATAAAACTAAAATGTAAGCATAGAAACTACAAAGTAATTTAGTGAAAAGGTGGGCGAGGCTGGCAGAAGCCTTCAGGGAGATCTGGATGTTACTTGTGCACTTGAGAGGAGTCATGGAAAAAACCAGAGGTGAGTAAAGGAGTGCATTCCAGGCTGGGAGGACAATTGTACTAAGGGAAATAGCAAGTCTGGTATTGTGACTGGAATGAAGTTTGCAATAAACTTAGAAAGATAGGCTGACTCAGATTGTTAAGACTTTAAATGCCTGGTTGGAGAAGTATGTTTGATCCTGAAGGCAAGAGGGAGTCACTGCAGATTCTTGATGAAGGGAATTTCATGGTCTAACCTGTGCATTAGGGGTTTTGTCAGCTTTTATAGGAAGGACAGTTAGATGGGGAAAGCTTGGAGACTGGCAGACAATTAGAAAGCAATTGCTAGTCCAGGGAAATGTTAACCAGGAACTGAGGCTGTGTTCCCACATTCACATACTTGATCATGGGAAAACCACTTCAGGTCTCCTGTCTATAAAAAGGGAATAATACTTTTACTTTCTAACTTCTTGGAGTTGTTTTAAGAAAGACATTTTGTAAGACATCAGAAGGGTAGGAAAAGACACTGGACCTATGATCTAATTGGTATAATAAACCTTCTAGGTAAGAAAACGTCTTCTACCAAAACACTTCTTTGCATTTCTAGTTTTTGAAAACTCTCTGGAGCAGTGCTCTCAACCTAATAGTGCTCCCCAAAGCATGTATAAAGATCCCTTCATATTGACTTAGAAAACCATGTTAGAATAATCATTAAATATTTCCCAATTACATTTTATTTATTTTTTGTTTATTAAAGAAAGGTTTTATTTATTTTGAATTTTACAATTTTCCCCCTAATCTTGCCCCCCCCCCCCCCCCCCCCCCCCCCCGCGAAATCAGTCTGTTAGTCTTTACATTGTTTCCATGCCATACAGTGATCTAAGTTGAATGTGATGAGAGAGAAATCATATCCTTAAGGAAGAAAAATGAAGTATTAGAGATAGCAAAATTATATAATAAGGTAACTTTTTTTAAAATTAAAGTCTTTGTTCTAATTCCACAATTCTTTCTCTGAATACAGATGTATTCTCCATCGCAGATACCCCCAAATTGCACCTGATTGTTGCACTGATGAAATGAGCAAGTCCATTAAGGTTGACTATCACCCCTATGTTACTGTTAGGGTATACAGTGTTCTTCTGGTTCTGTTCATCTTGCTCAGCATCAGTTTATGCAAATCCTTCCAGGCTTCCTGAATTCCCATCCCTCCTGGTTTCTAATAGAACAATAATGTTCCATCACATACCTATACCACAGTTTATTAAGTTTTCCCCAAGGGATGGAAATTAAGTGAATGTCCTTCAATTTGGGAATGTTGGGGATCACATGTTTAATGTCTCTGGATAAGAAGACTGAGAAATTTAATGATCTATCAACATCTAACAGGTGGGACTTGAATCTAGGCCCTTCTCTGTTCCAAGGCCAACTTTCTATTCTCTTAATCCTACTGTCTCTCTCCAGACATTGAACAAGTTACAAATCAACCTCCTCTTTCTTCAGTTCATTTCTCTTCATCTTGTTCTGAAGGATCACCTGAACTATTTCTACAACATTCCCATTATATATGAGTTACCCTGTCTAGGAGGGAATAAGAGGAGTTTGGCATGATCTGTATTTGATGAAGCCATCATTTATTGATAACCAGAGTTATCTCTTCCACATTGCCACTTTCCCCATCATGGTTTCCATTATCACAAGTCAGCATAAGAAATTAAATGGGAATTTTGGAGGAGTTTTGCAGAAGGGGCAGATGGCATGTGAAGGCCAATAGACAACACAGACCTTATTTCCAAATACTTAACTCAAATTGTCCAGTAAGCTTTTGTAAACACCCATAAAAGAAGAAAAATTCAGACTTTTCCCTCTGGTACAAAGGGAGAGCCAAAAGTTTTTGTGTGGATTTTTCAGATCTCTAGGGTGCCCTACCCCTAACCCCTGTGATGTGGAAGGGATAAATATACTTTCTTTTCTGAATGCTCACAAGCTATTCATTCTCTTGATGTGTTCAGCAGATGATGGAAGAAACTCCTCTTTCAAAAGAGTGTGGGAAATTTGGGGTGCAGAATGTTGCATGTATTGGCAGACAAGTTCACTGCTGGTTGTGTTTGATTGTCTTGTTTGTCTTTATAAGGGAGGGTGCTTTGTGGGGGTTATGAGAGGAGTTGACTTGTAAACAAAAATGAATTCTTTTTAAAACACATAAGAACTTTTTTTTACAAGTATTTTGGAATTTTTGTCAATAGAAACCAAGCTGATTGACCTTGTTAGTATTAGAATGAACCGCAAAATCTGAAATAACTTTACAAAGAAATTTATTTGCTCATGTGATAGAGAGGGAAAGTCAGAAAACAGCTCTTCCATCTCTGTCTCTCTGAGGTTTAAACTATATAAAGTAACAGGACTGGCACTATGTAGTTGAAGTTAAGCTATTTTGGAGAGAGGACAGTTTACTGTCGAGGTCCATTCAAATTAAGGTTGATTGAGGCGTAAAAACAGACATTCAAATATGAGGAACCCTAATGTAAGCACCCTAGAAGCAGGTGAGATCCAAGTATTCCCTAAAGCTATATGACTTCCCTGCAAGCATTTATGAGGTCACCCAATTTGTAGCCACATCAAGCTAGGTTCACAAATGTTAATAAATTAGGTTTTCCAAGCAATATAATAAAATATTTTCTTATAGTCTATAGCTTGTAGTCATTGGGGAACATAAAGACAATCCTTCTATGAAGGAACTCACAGTAATGGGGGAGAAAAATATATTCAGTATAAAGTGAAAATAATCTGAGAGGGAAGGACACTAAGATTTAAGGAAGTCTTGAGAAAGACTTTGCCTTGTTCTTCAGTCTTTTCAGTCAGATCTGACTCTTTGTAAACCCATTTGGGATTTCCTTGGCAAAAATACTGGAGTGGTTTTCCATTTCCTTCTCCACTTCATTTTACAGATGAGGAAACTAAAGCTGACAGGGTTAAGTGACTTGTCCAGGGTCACACAGCTAGCACGAGCTCAATTTGAACTCAGGAAGATGAGTATTTCTGACCCCAGACCCAGCAGTCTAGCCACTCTACCTACCTCCTGGTTCCCCTTTAGGACTTTAGCTGAAACCTGAAAGAAGCCAGGCAAACAAAGGTAGAGAGTTCTAGAGAAGAGAGAAAGTTCTAGTCCTGATGAGTTAGCTAATGAAAATTTAGTGTTTTGTGCAAGGAATAGTAATCAACCTGGTGTCACTAAATCAGAGAAGTATGTGAGTATGTGAGACTAGAAAGTTATATGTGTGGGAGCAAGTAATGAAGGGTTTAAGCATCAGGGATCATTAGGGCTGATTGAATAGAGGGTCAACAAACCTAAATTTTATGAAGATCACCTAGCTAAGGGGAGGGTAGATTGTAGAAGGGGTTGATTTGTATTTATAGATGATACTCTCCTTTCTCTTTGAAAATTGTGATGTTGGGGCAGCTAGGTGGCCCTGGAATCAGGAGGACCTGAGTTCAAATTTGGCCTCAGACATTTAATAATTAACCTACCTGTGTGACTTTGGGTAAGTCATTTAACCCATTGTCTTAAATAAATAATAAAAAAAGAACATTGTGATGTTTGTTGTCTTCTGGTCCTAGACCACTTCTCTTTTCTCCTAAATTTTCAAAAGTACCTAACAGTGACTTAGTTTATTCAGAACTTATATTTTTAAAAATTCAAGTTTGTGCATTAATTTCAATACAATCATATTATTCCTTTTACACAATTTTGCTTTTTTCTGACCAATTTTCCAATTTCATTTTTAAGAGCTTTTCATCTCAAGAGGAGGGAGGTATAATGGGATTGTGGATAGAGCTTGGAAGACTACCTGTGTTAAGTTTATTCCCTTGCTACATAATAATTCTGTTTGACTCTGGCATCATTTGACTTCTCATTACTCTGGCAACCATGTAGGATTATTAGCATCAGGGAAGATGCTGATGTGAATTAAAAGGAGTTTCCTGAAAGCTCCTTATGTAGCATATATTCTCTGACCTTATTCTCATAACCCTTCTATTCTTGTTTTTTCTATTTTTAAAAATTTAATATTTATTTATTCTCATTTTGTACAAATTTTTTTTATGCATTAATAAAATATTCTTGTTTAAGAGTTAAACAAAATACCCCCTCCCCCCAAAAAATATAGACTCATTTGAGCGATAAAGTAAAGGGGAGAGAAAAAAATTAAAACTAAAATTAAAAAAATAATAATAGTAATAATTGTAGGTATTGCCAGGTGTTGCAGTGGATGGAGCACCAGCCCTTGAGCCAGGAGCACCGGGGTCCAAATCCGGCCTCAGACACCCAACAATCACCCTGCTGTGAGGCCCCAGGCAGGTCACCCAGCCCCATTTGCCCTGCACTTTCCCCCCGAAAATAATAATAATTATAATGAAATGTTCTTCAGGCTGTGTTCCAACACCAACTCTGTCATGGAAGTATCATGTTCTTTATGATAAGTCCATCACAAAAGTTACTTCCATATTTTTCCACCATTGCCATTGCTGATCACCACTCCCTCCATTTGTACTTCTCCACTACCATATACCATATTTTCTCTCTCCTTTCACTCTGACTCTGCTATAGGGTAGCTAAGTGGTGCAGCAGACAGATCCCTGGCCCTGGGGCTACCACCCCTTAGGCCCAACATCCACCTGGCGCTATGGTCCCAGACAGGCCATCCAATCCCAGCCCCTTGCAGGAAGTAAAAAAGAAAATGTGTTATATCTGACCATTCTCCCCCCATGGTCCATCCTCTCCTCCATGACTTACATCCCCCCTTCCCCCATCCCCCCTCCTTCTTACTCCAGATGCTTATACCCCATTAAGTATATATGCTGTTTCCTCTCCTAGCCACCTCTGATGAGAGTGAAGATTCCCTCATTCCCCCTTGCCTTCCCCCCCCTTCCATATCATTGCAATAGCTCATTGTAATAAAGAAAAATCTTGTTATATGAAATATCTTGGCCTATTCCCCCTCTCCTTTTTCTTTCTCCCATTACATTTCCTTTTTTTCTATTGACTCCATTTTTACACCATATTTTATCTTCAAATTTAGCTTTCTCCCATGCTTCATCTATAAAAATCTCCTTCTACCTGCTCTGTTAATTGAGAAGGTTCATATTAGTATTATCAGTATCATTTTTCTATACAGGAATACATGCAGTTCATCATCATTAAGTCCCTCATATTTCCCCCTTCTCCACTCTCTATGCTTCACCTGAGTCTTGTATTTGAAGATCAAACCTTCTTTTCAACTCTGGCCATTCCAACAGGAACATTTGAAATTCCACTGGTTCATTGAAAGTCCATCTTTTTCCTTGGAAGAGGACATTCAGTTTTGCTGGGTAGTTCATTCTTGGTTGCATTCTAAGCTCTTTTTGCCTTGAGATGTATTATATTCCAAGCCCTACGGGCTTTTAATGTAGTTGCTGCTAAGTCCTGTGAGATCCTGATTGCAGCTCCACAGTATTTGAATTGTGTCCTTCTGGCTGCTTGTAATATTTTCTCTTTGACTTGGGAGTTCTGGAACTTGGCTATAATATTTCTGGGGGTTATTTTTTTGGGATCTCTTCCTCGGGGGAATCTGTGTATTCTCTGCATTTCTATTTTGCCCTCTGCTTCTAGGATATCAGGGCAATTTTCCTGTAGTAATTCTTTGGAAATGATGTCAAGGCTCTTTTCCTGATCACGACTTTCAGGTATTCCAATAATTTTTAAATTAACTTTCCTAAATCTGTTTTCGATATCAGTTGTTTTCTCAATGAGATGTTTCACATTTTCTTCTAATTTTTCATTCTTTTGGTTTTGAAGTATTGAGTCCTGATTTCTCATAAAATCAGCAATCTCCCTGAGTTCTATTCTTTGTCTGAAGCATTTGTTTTCCTCAGAGAGCTTTCTTATCTCTTTTTTTTCCATCTGGCCAATTCTGCTTTTTAAAGCATTCTTCTCCTCATAACTTTTTGAACTGTTTTATCCATTTGACCTAAGCTGGTTTTTAGCATGCTATTTTCTTCAGCATTTTTTTGGATTTCCTTGACTAAGTTGCTGACTTCATTTTCATGTGTTTCCTGCATCTCTCTCATTTCTTTTCCCAGTTTTTCTTCTAACTCCCTCATTTGATTTTCAAAGTCTTTTTTTGAGCTCTATCATAGCCTGAGCCCAAGCTTGTGCTTCCTCATCTTCAGACTGAGTATTTTGATCCTTCTTGGGCTCATAGGCAAAATATTTCTCAATAGTGTTCCTCTTTTTTCTCTGCTTGCTCATTTTCCCAGCCTAAGCTGGGTTTTTGGGTGCTTTTTGAGCTTTTGGGACACTCCCACAAGGATCTCAGTGTGTGAGGCTCTATCCTCCCTCCTGGTCTGTGAATGACCATAAGAGCCCCACTCTGTCATGAGGCTGAGGTGGGGGGGCCCCTGCTGTTCTATGGGGGGGGCCTAGACTGAGATCAGGATCTGAATGTGGTCAGAACCCCAGTGTCCTGTTCCAGGGGCAGAGGACAGAGTTGGGCAGTCTCTCTCTCTTCACTTCCCTCCCTAGGATCAGTGAGCTCATGCCCTGGGGGCTCTGCCTGCTTCTGTTTCCTGGATCTGGACTGCCCCCCCCTCAGGTTGTGCCCCGTGCTTTCTGGGGCGTAGGTCCAGAAACTCCCCTGCTGCTGTGAGCTGAGGCTCCCAGTGCCCTCGGGATGCCTCCAGGATGCTGATGTTCTTCTGCTCTGGGGGTCCACCCCTGGGGCTGCCCCACCAACCCCGGGGAGCAGAGCCTTTCTGCTCTTTTCCAGGTTACCTTGAGTAGGAAAACTGCCTCACTGGGTCCCTCTGTGGGTTCTGTCCCTCGAAAATTTAATTAGAGTCCTTAGTTTATAAGTTTTACGAGAGAGCGCCTAAGACAAGATCCTCTCTTGTAGCCATCTTGGCTCCGCCCCCATAACCCTTCTATTCTACTGTAGGCTGGGTTCCCAGCCAATGACTATTATCTCTCCTCCAGCTCTTAGAGGGACAACCTTGAGGGCCTGTTTTGTTTTATTTTTTCCTAATACTCTTGCTTATAAGTCTTCATTCAGTGTGTTCCTTAAATATCAATCTACCAGTTTCCATCTCCCAAATATCAATTAACCAGTAAATAGCACTTTGAAATGGAGGGAAATAGTGAGAGAATACTTGATCTTTCTCCAAAGTGGTGAGAGAAAGCCTTCAACATGAATTTCCAGAAACAGGCTTTTCAAACCTCCATCTGGGTAGTATTCATAGTCTGAGATCTGCACCCTCATTGACTAGTCACTCCATTACATTATTGGCTGGTCTAAGTACCATAAAATTATTCCTATCCCATTTTACAGATGAGGAAATGGAGGCTCTTCGATATTATGATTTAATGTTTGTCCTTCATTCTGGAAGAAGACCACATCAGGGAGATGATGTCTTGAAAAGCACATCAATTGGATTTGAGTGAGGGGATGCTGTGCTAAGTCACCAGCTTCACTTTCTCCTCCAGAGTCATCTGGGTCCAGTGGTCAGAAACGAATCAGGATGACTGGAGATGGTCCTAGATGAGAGGAAATCAAGATTAAGGGACTTGCCCAAGATCACAGAGCCAGTAAGTGTCAAGTGCCTAGGTGGGATTTGAACTCCCATCCTCCTGATTCCAAGGCCAGTGCTCTGTTCATTGCACCATTTACCTGTTGAATGTTATGTACCTATGCTCCAAAAACTAATAAGGGCCTGAGGCAGGATTTTAATTGATACTTATTGACACCATACCCAAGGATATATTCAGGAACTTTCCATTTGTATAAACCTCAGAAGACACTATAATATTTTTCTGTGTACTCACCAGGCTAACAGTAGTACACAATCATATACTTTAGTGCTATGGTTGAATAGCCATCTTATTTTTCAGGTGGAAGTGATTGAAAATGGGTTTGTGGAAATGATTTGGGGTCTTGTGATAAAAGTTTCTAGTAGAAACTTAATGTCATAACATATTGTGTCTTAGGGTCAGGTATCCAATAAATATTTAATGTATGAGTAAATATGCTTTTGTCAATATTTAATTTTGAACCATTTCTATGAATGAGTATTGGATAATTTGTGGTGGGAATTAGTGTGTGTGTTTTAATTCTAATAAGCTTTGAAAATTCAAATGATTTAAATTGCTAATTTACATTTGAAGCAAATTAACTATAGTGGTAATTAAGTGTATTCTCTTCAGTTTTTTGGGGGGGTTCATTTCTTAACACTTAAACTAACCTTTTCATAGATTAAATTTTATGTGCTTTTGAGTTTTTGTTCTGCAGAATAATCTGACAAGGGAAAGGAAGGATAGGTTGGCTGATTTGTAAAAATTTTACTCTTGTATGGAACTTTCTCTATTAGGCTGTTAACTCTAATTAGGATGGATTTTTCAAGTTTAATGATGCTTGCACATGATATATACTACTGAAAGATTTAAACGTCTTTGGAGTCTATTATATTTCTAATGTGTTAAAATTCCTTTCTTCTTTAAGACTACTTTGGAGCTGTTGTTATTTAAGTTTTAGTATCAGGAAATCTTTGAAACCTGAGATTCCCTCATTAATGAGATTCTTCAATACCTCCATAATGGCCTTTAGATGTACTATGGGGCAGATTTGCCTTACACAGAATAGAGCTGTAGTGGAAAGCAAGTGTTATAAAACTATTTTGTAGTTATTTTCCAGAACAGTTCTTTTATTTTCTTTCCTGTTTCCTCATGCACTGCATAATTTCTGTAATTTTTTACTTAAGTTTCCCCCCTTTTGGAAAAACCTTAGATGAAGTAGTAACTTAATGGGGGTAGAAAAACTGAGAGGTACCCTTTAGCTGGGTGACCAAGTGTTTTCTAGAATTAGAAACAGGAAATTTGCTCTCCTTTTTTAAAGTTTGCTAATTGTTTCTTTTATCTACATAGTACTTGTTGAACCTATTTGATTTAAGATCCAGATTAGAGAGGTCTTTCTTTGTGATTTTTTTTTTTTTAGGTTTTCACAAGGCAATGGAGTCAAGTGGCTTGCCCAAGGCCACACAGCTAGGTCATTATTAAGTATCTGAGGTCGGATTTGAATTTAGGTACTCCTGACTCCAAGGCCAGTGCTCTATCCATTGTGCCACGTAGCCGCCCCATCTTTGTGATTTTGAGGACATTTTTGCCCAAACTAATTCAGGTTTTTGAAGTCTATTGTCATGACTAAGAAAACTGAAAATTTTGTGTGTGTATGTATGCATGTATGTACATTATATGTATATATAAATGTGGTCTTTTTGTGACTGTAAGTGTATATAATAATAATGATGGTTATATTTAATTTTTTTTCCTCTTTAGAAAATTTTATTAAAATAAATAATCCATATAGGCAGTTTGGGGCAATGGAGATATTATGATGGACCTTGACTCTTCACTCATCCTCTTCATATCAAATTTGTTTATTTTAACTTAAACTTTTTCACATATTCCCCTATCCATCTTCTGACACTTGCCACTCCCCTGGTTGGAAGACCTTTATCAGCTCACAGCTGGTGGTTTGTTTTCCCGGTCTCAAGTCACTTACTCCAATCCATGCTCAACTCATCTGTCTTTTTGACAGGGTCTGACAATGTTACCTCTTACCACCCCCCCTTCCCTCCCCCCCCTTATTAAACTCCAGTAGCTCTTTAACACCTAAAGATCAAATATAAACTGCTATTTGGTATTTAAAGCCTTCATGCATTTCTAATCTCTCTCTGGGACCTCCTCCTCCATTTTCCTGGTCTTTTTATTCCCCACCATCTATCATATTATGCAACGACACAGGCCTCTTTGCTGTTCCTTTGCCACTGGATCAACTGGGGTGGGAAAAACAAGAGGGGAAACCATGGTTCGTTTTGAGTGACTAAAATCACGAAACTCTGACTCAGGTTGGTAAGGAAGGCTTAGTCTTTAATTCACAGGTTGCACCAAAGTTACTGCAGTTACTACAAAGAATTCAGTAGTTACAACAGAAGTTCACAAGCTTTAGGGTTTTTGAAGAAGCAGCAATTTGGTGAGTTTTGGTATTGCTGTGAACTGAAGGGAAAGAGAGACTAAAGTGAAGCAGGAAACCCCTGATCCTTAATGAGAGAAACTAGTTAAGGGAGGATCACATTTTGGTTCTTTAACTAAGTAAAGTAGGTGACTTTCTAAGACAGTAATAGGATTAAGCAAAAAGAGGCAATTACAAAATGGGAAAGAAGGTGAGTTTCTAAGAAGACAGTCAGGTTAAGCAAAGAAGAGACAGCTGGGGAGAGAATGCAAAGAAGATAGTCAAGTTAAGCAAAGAAGATAGAAGATAATAAGATTAAGCAAAGAAGAAATAGCTGGGGGGTGGGGATAGCAATAACAGTTAAGAAAGGGAAAAAGGAAAAGGAAAGGAAGCAACTATGAGACAATGACTGGACTTACAGCATCCTGGATCCAGCCACATGGAGTTGGGATCATAAGGATTCAATCTGGAGAAAGGAAAGGGAAAGGGGCAGCCTCCTGCCCATCTGAGTCATAGAGGAAAAAGGGCTAGAGGGCTCTCTTTCAATTACACTTCTTCGATGAGAGGAATGAGGAGGGGTTACCACCTGGTGTTGGAGTGGTTTCCACTGGCAAGCTACACTGGTTAATACCTGCAGTAAGGTAGTATCCATTGAGCATGCTCCAGGGGTGATGCCTGGTTAACACTTGGTGTGACTGTGTATGAATATAGTTTACTGGGTATTGCTCATGAATAGTGGACATGATCCAGATCAAGCACATGACCTCTCTTGTTAAGTTCTCTGAGGTTTTAGAATTAAAAACACAGACATGCCTAGAGGGGTGTCTGTTACCAGGCTTAATGCTACAACAGCCAATATAGAATCAAGAACATTTTACTTGTTTCCAGTACAAAAGGGTTATATTCTCTGTGACCAGAGTTCCTGTGCTTCACCTTGGCTAAGACATTCGATCTCTGTCTGGACTCTGGGAATTTTTACTGACTGTTCTCAGTATAAGAAATATCCATCTTCTTTGCCTCCTGGCTTTCCTTTTTTCCTTCAATCTCAGCTAAAATCCACTTCTTACATGGAGCCTCTCCCAATTCTAGGACCTTCAGTCTGTGTACTCTTTCTGGTTTCTTTTTGTTTATTTTATTTGTACACAGTTGTTTGCATATTGTCTCCTCCATATTGTTAGACTATAAACTCCTTGAGAGCAGGGGTTATCTTAATGCAGAGAACATAGGTGCTAATGCCTTGAACCTAATAGACACTTTATTAAATGTATATTGACTGACCTGGAAACTTTGGAGAACAAAGTTCAAATCCTCCCTGTGAAACTTACTGGGCTTATGATCACTGGTAAATCATTTTACCATTCTGAGTCTCAGATAACTCCTTAAGCCTTATCTAATAATAAAGTGGAAAAACCACTGCAATGGAGTCTGAGGCCCTGGATTCAAATTCTTCAGCTAATACTTCTTGCTAAGGTAGAGTCGCCCATGACAGTGACATAGTGATAGTAATGACCTGTTTAATAGTTTGGGGTGTTTTACTAAAATAGAGATATGACAGCATCTCAAGTACTCCTAAAATAGGAGCCATAGTAATTATATAGTTTGCATTTGTGTTTTAAGCAAATTGCAAGGTTATTGTGTGCCTTAGATTCATTTTGATACAAAACTAGAGGTACATTATCTTCCTGGAATGGTCTGAGGAATAATGAGATATAAAGTAAAATAATGTGCTTCAATCCTTAGAGGACTCCAGAAATGCTTAATGGAGTAGATTTTTATCCCTGAAGTTGCCTAATTCTCTCATTTTGGCTTGTTAATAACTGATGTCATTATTGTAAAGCCTATTCAAACAATGATAATGAGGTTGTGAAAGAACCTATTATTAGATCTTTAAAAGGTGTGGCATTCGAAGGTTAGGGGGAGGGAGTTTAAATGAGAATTAGATTTTCTTCTGGCTAGTGTTCAGAATGACTAATATATAACCCATGACTATTGTGGGAAAGGTATGTTTGTCTTTTCTGAATCTTGAACTTGAATTAAGTTGAATGAAGATGAGTTTACCTTCAAATCTAGGCATTTAAAAATAACAAGTATTTGTAGACCTCAGTTTATAGTGGCTTAGTGGCAAGGAAAACGTTACACAGAGTAGTCTATTATAGAGTTCAACTAAAATCCTTTTCTGTCAGTGCCTGGGCTTTGTGGTTTGACATCTAACAGTATATTTTTTTTTTGTGATTTCTAACATTATGGATTCTTTTTTGTGATAATTCTACATGAATATCTTGCCCCAATAATTCTATGAGTAGCATTTTGCTGAAATTTAAAAAAACAAATATTAAAAATTATTTTTACATGTAATTGGAAAAATTATTTAACAAAAAAGTATTTTGCATTTGAGAAGCCAGAAAGCTAAGACATATGTACAAAATTTGAATTTGTTGTCTCTACAAGAAAAAGTTAATGTAATGTTTCATGTTTTTCTTTGTTCCTATTACTCATAAATCCAGAAAAAAGTCCCTTTCCATGTAATTTCTTTTTTAAAATTTTATTTATCCATTTAATTTCCCAATACTTAGTATTCCAGCAGCTTTTTTTTTGTATTTTACTACAAAAACTGTTATTGCATTTAAAATTTGAAAATAGATTTTTTCTGTCAATAGGCAAAATAGATTGAAGGTCCAAATATTTTAGTTTTATGAATATGAAATGTATAAAAATGATAATTTCTACGTGGAATTATTCTGTTTGGAAACCGAGATTCCTTTAGGACTTTAAATACTAAGTTCTTAGCATTTATATTTTGATCTATATGAAAAACTTGTTAATTAATAAAATTAGATAATTCATATTAACTTTGCCAATCAACTAATATTTGAAAATTGCTTTTGTTCAATAAATGTTTATTGAATGGATACTACTTACAAGACACTATAGGAAATGCATTATTCAATAAGCATTTATTAAACTCCTTCTATGTGTAAGATACTGAGAAAAGAGAAAAACAGACCAGCCTGCTTCCCTTAAGGAGTTTATATTATATTGGATGTTGGGGAGAGAAACAGCATGTTTATAGAAAGTTAAATACCACAAATGTAATGGGGGTGAGGGAGCAAGGATGACAGTTAGGTATTGGGCACCTAATCAGACTTTGCTACCTGATTGATTGATTAGGTGACCAAGTTTGGTGACCCTGGAGCGATGGATACTGAAAGAATTTAAAACTTCTAAGAGGCAAGGTGGGGAGGAAGCATATTGTTAGAAGGCAGGATATGCTGTGCAAAAGCATGGAAGAGGGTGGAGTGGGGAAGGAGGACCAATTATGATGCATGGGAAACAACTAGTGGTGTGGTTTTGTTGGAATATAGCAGCCATGGTAGAGAGTAATGTAGAGAGAGGTTTGAGTCAGGATTTTAAAGACAAATTAGGGGGCAATTATACTAGGCCTTGGTGAGAGGTGAGTTGGATTTAACCTGGGCAGGGAGGGGTTGTATATGAGTGGAGAGAAAACTATGGCATATTAGTTGACATGATTTGGCAACTAATTGCAAACCTTGGTGGCTGGTAGGATGTTGGTGTCCAGATATAGGGAAGTTTGGTGAAAATAATAATGAGTTTAGTTTTGAATGATTTGAATGTGAGAACTATAGAACCACCAGCTGGTGTTATCTGATGTTCAGCATCAGATAGGTGAGTACTAGGAAGGTTGGACATAAATGCAAGGAGAAAATGTTAAAATGAAGAAAAAGAAGAGAAGTAAAAAAGGCTAAGGAAGTTCAAAGAAGAAAATGATTTCAGAGGATCAAGGAGGAGATGTTATTGAATAGTACTTTTATGAGCAAGGGCTGGGTAGGTATTTGGCAGAATGGGAGGAAAAAGGAGAGGCACTGGCATCCTTGTCAGGAAGCTGTAGAGCAGAAGTTCTTAATTTTTCTATTGTTGTTTGATTGACCCCCCCTTTAGCATTGCAACTACCCAGCACATTGGATAGAGTGACAGGCTTAGAGTCAGGAAGACTCATCTTCCTAAGTTCAAATATAGTCTCAGACACTTGCTAGCTGTGTGACCTTGGATAAGTCACTTAACTCTGTTTGTCTAAGTTTCCTCATCTGTAAAATTATCTGGAAAAGGAAATGGCAGACCAGTCCAGTACCTTTGCCAAGAAAACCCCAGATGAGGTCATGAAGAGTCAGACATGACTGAAAGCAGTCTTCCTGATTCCAAGTCTCACCACCCTGCTGTGCCACCCTGCTGTATATAGGAAGATATATATATATATAATACTATGGGAAAAACTTAAGGAGACTAGTAAAGAAGGCACTATCATTAGATAACAAAGAAGTAATGAGAACCTTAACCATGACTTTTGCAGTGCAAATAGGCAGACAGTGTAAATGTGACAGATACTTTGCATGGGAGAGATTATAGCAGCCAAAATGATGTTACTACTCTGTTCCCCATACCTAGAATATACTCCCTCACTATGACTTCCCATAAGCTCTATTCTTTAAAGGTTCCGTCCCAGTGCTTCCTTTAAGCAGTTCCTGAGCCCATCAGAATTAGTGTTCTCTTCCTTCTCAGATTATTTTACTTACATGTTCGCATGTTGTTTTTTTCTCAGTAATGTATGCATCAGAGCCAGGGATTTTTTTTTATATGAAAGATATTTGACAAATGTTAAATAGAATCAGATGTTGAGGTCCATGGTTATAGTTGTGGACTCAAGCTGATCAAGTGTCTTGCACTAAGTTTGGTACCAATGGTGAGCCCTTGGAATCATGAACAACCAAATAGCACAGTCATAGACTTCCTATCAGTCAGATATAGATTCAGGAAGGTGAATGCTATATAACCAATTCAAAGACCCAGTCTTTTTTTTCTAAAGTACCCTTGCCTCTCAACATTAACTGATTAATTTTAGGTGGCAGGGGAATTTAGGAGGGAAGGAATTAAAAAAAAATAGTTTACAGCCTGGGCATTGGGAGCTTTGCCATTTACAAAAATAGTAAAGTCTGGTTCTATACTTCTACTGGAAGATTAAAAAACCTCATGTAATAAAAAATGCATTTAGTTGGAAGTCACAAGTCCTTCATTCTGATGTTGACTCTGTTTTCTCTACCTGTTTGTGTAACAGTG
The DNA here is from genome assembly GCF_037893015.1 of Macrotis lagotis. NCBI lineage: Eukaryota > Metazoa > Chordata > Mammalia > Peramelemorphia > Peramelidae > Macrotis > Macrotis lagotis. Next base: position 520,584,403 of record NC_133658.1, on the reverse strand, counting down.
GGCTCATGACTGCACCAAACTCAATTTTCTCACCTTTAAAATTGGGGGAGGGGGTTGGACTAGGTGAACTTCAGGTCTTTTTCCAGTGCTGGATACTTGAAAGAGAGAAAAGGACAGAAGATTCAGCCATTTATCAATCATTTATGAAGCATTTGTTATGTTCGAGCACTAGATACTAGGAATACAAAGACAAAAACTAAAATGATTCTGTCCTCAATGTGCTTATATTCTAAGGAGGGGAAAACATGTCTACAGATAAGACAAGACAAATCAAATAAACAACAGTAAGCAACTACTCTGCCAGACATTCTAAGTTCTGGGGATACAAAGAAAGGCACCCTGCCTTCAAGGAGCTCACAGTCTAGTGAGGGAGGCAACATATAAACAACTGTAAAGAAAGAAAATATAAGAGGATCAATTGCTAATAATCACAGAGACAAGACCCTAGCATTAAGAAAAGGCTTCTTATAGGAGATGAGATTTTAGTTGCAACTTGAAGAAAACCAGGAATGCCAAGAGTCAGAGTTGAGAAAAGAGAGAATTCCAGGTGTGCCAGCTAGTCAGTGAATGATTTGTCACGTACAAGGAATAAATAGGTTTGTGTATGACAGGAAATAAAGTATAAGAAGAACAGAAACAGTAAATAAATAAATAAAATAAACTATAAATAAATACAGGTAAAAGATGAGTAAGTAAATATAACTATTTACAACTTAGAAATTAATTTTTAGGCGATAGCAAGGGGAGTGAGATGCACTAACAATCAAGACAGTCCTAGAGTAGAATGTGACATCTAAGCTGACCTTGAAAGGAATGTAGAGTTTCTAAGACATAAAAGTGAAGGAAGCACATTCTAGGCAGGAGGAGGCAACTTGTGCAAAAGCACACAACCAGAAGATAAAATGTGAATGAGGAATGGCAAAGCAAGTCATTTTAACTGGAGCATTAAATATGAAGGAGTGTAATGTACTTCTAACCTGAAACCACATTGTGGAGGGTATTAAATGTGGATCAGAAGAATTTGTATTTCATCCTAGAGACAAGAGTATGTTGAGAAGAGGGATGATAAAGACATATCTGAGCTTTAAAAAGATGACTTTAATAGTTGTAAAATTACTAGGGTGAAAAATGTAGTGGAGCAAAAAATGAGACTGGATGCAGAGAGAGCAATAATTGGACAGAATGTGATAGGGACCTGAGTGAAGGTCATGGTTAAATTGGTAGAGGGAAGGTGAGAGATATGCTGGTGATGGAATTGATAAGATTTGTCAGCTAATTGTGATGAGCAAGAGAGGAGTCTAGGATGGATTCAAGGTTCTGAACCTGAGTGGTTGGAAAGAATTGTAGAAAAATAACTAAAAATGAATCTTTTCTCTCAATTTCTCTAATTGGGAGTTCTTTCAATTTGTATAATCAGTTCCCAGATGTTCTGGGCATAGGTGAGAGGTGAAATGTTATGTGGAGTGAAGAGATGTATACATGAACAGAAATAGGAAATTTGAGGAGAGTTTTTGAAGAAAAGAAAAAGAACTCTGTTTTGCACATGCTGAACTTGAAATCCTTATGAGATATCTGGGTGGAAATGTCCAAGAGGTTCTTCATGGTTCAGGACTGGAGCTCAGCTGATGATGAGATTTGTCTTTGGTTCTTGAAGAAGACCATGACATCTGAGAGATGATGCCATGACAAGCACATGAATTGGATTTGTGTGTGCTAAGTCACCAGCCTCAGTTATTTCTTCAGTTATCTGGATCCAGTGGCCAGATATGAATCAGGACAACTGAAGACAGTACTGGATGTGAGGCGGTCAGGGTTAAGTGACTTGCCTCAAGTTCATAGAGCTAGTAAATGCCAAGTGTCAGACTGAATTCGAACTCCTGTCCTCCTGACTCCAAAACTAGTGCTCTATCTAGAGTGCCAGAAGAGAGCCTAGGGTTGAAGTTTTCTTTGCATAAAGATAGCTTCGTTGTTCAGTTGTGCCTGACTCTTCATTACGCATTGGGTTTTCTTGGCAGAGATAATGGAATGGTTTCTCTTTTTTTTTTCTCCAGCTCATTTTATAGATGAAGAAACTGAGACATACAGACTTAAGTGACTTGCCCAAGATCACACAACTAATAATTGTTTGAGGTCAGATTTGAACTTGAATCTTTCCACTCTAGGTCCATAACCACTGTGCCATTTAGCTGTCTCCTATAAATGAAAGTGGTCAAAGACAGGGATACTGATCTTGGAGAGGAGACAAGAAGGAATAAGAAGAGGAGAAAAAAGAAATAATATCTAGAATGAACAGTTGATGAAGATTTCAACTATAAAGTTGGTATTTATGATCATAATTAACATAACATGTGAAATATACTGTATTAATAATATATATGTTAAACATTATAATTAATGTAATTTGGGTTTTGGGTTTTTTTTGGCAAGGCAAAGGTCACACTAACTAGGTAATTATTAAGTGTCTGAGGTCAGATTTGAACTCAGGTCCTCCTGACTCCAAGGCCAGTACTCCCATCTACTATACTACCTAGCTGTCCTATGTGTAATTTAAAACTATTCCTCAGTTATCTCTAGATCATTGATTTATCAGAGCTAAAATCAGAATTTTTAATAATCAAGAAAAAAGAATAGTTTTTTTATTAGGAAAGTAGGAAGATTTAATTGAATTATTTAAAAAGCCAACTGAAAATTTAAAAAAATGGGAAATGGACAACAGAAATGATGTAGAAACCAACAGAAATCATATGGCATATGATAATAATTACATCAGTAATTTAAATTAATATAAATTAATTGCTACAATAAGGAGATCAGTAGAACCCAGAAAGTATATATTTGACTTAATGGCTAAGCAGACAGTGCTGTCAAAGGTAAAACTAGGATAGAATATAATAAACTTAAAGAAATCTTATGGAGTATGATGGGTGGCTTATGATCAAGTAGCCTCATAAAGGAGAAAAAAGCAGTGGGGGCAAAACCAGCCTAAATGACATTTAGTTATTAATGATTCATTCATTTATTTATTTTAGGTTTTTGCAAGGCAGTGGGGTTAAGTGCCTTGCCCAAGGCCACACGGCTAGATAATTTTAAGTGTCTGAGATCGGATTTGAACCCAGGTACTCCTGACTCCAGGGCTGGTGCTTTATCCACTGCACCACCTAGCTGCCCCATTGATTTTTTTTTTCCTACTGTACAACTTCTCTTTAATTTTATTGATGTATTTCATGAAAATTCTTTTTAATTTTATTTAATCAAAATCATCTATCTTATGCTTTTTACTTTTTTCTTGTTTAACTCTCCCTAGGATAACTATGTGAAGTACCACCTTCTATCATAAGTTTTTATAGTGAGTCTATGTATATTTAGGTCAAGATGATTCATTTTTTCAAAACACGAAGTAATCCTTGTTCTTCAGTGGAAAGTACAAATTGAGTCAAGTCTTAATGTTAACTGAATGATACTCATTTTATGTGATCTACAATGAATTCTTTTTTTTAATTTATTTTTTATTCTGATTTTGTACAAATGTTTTTTTACATTAATAAAATATTCTTGTTTACAAGTAAACAAAATACCCCTCCTCCCCCATGAATATAGATGGACTTGCTTGGGTGAAAAAAGTAAAGGGGAGAGAAAAAATTAAAATAAAAAAAAATAATAGTAATAATTGTAGGTATGGCCAGGTGGTGCAATGGACGAAGCACCAGCCCTGGAGCCACGAATACCTGAGTCCATATCCAGCCTCGTAAACCCAACAATCACCCAGCCGTGTGACATGCAAGCCACCTGATCCCCACTGCCCTGCAAAAACCAAAAAAAAGAAAGAAAAAAAAGACCCAAAATAAAACAAAATAGTAGTAATAGTAGGGGTGGCTGGGTGGCAGACAGAGCACTGGCCCTTGAGCTAGGAGCACCTGGGTCCAAATCCGGCCCCAGACACCCAAAGATCATCCCGCTATGTGGCCCCAGGCAGGCCATACAGCCCCACTTGCCCTGCACCCTCCCCCAAATAATAATAACAAAAAATGTGCTTCAGTCTTTGTTCCAACACCAAAAACTCTGTCATGGGTGGATCACATTCTTTATGATAAGTCCATCACAAAAGTTACTTCCATATTTTTCCAACGTTGCCATTGCTGATCACAACTCTCTCCTTTCTTATTTCTCCACTACCGTGTATTATATTTTCTCTCTCCTTTCACTCTGACTCTGCTGTAGGGTTGCTGAGTAGTGCAGCAGACAGATCCCTGGTCCTGGGGCCAAGAAGCCCTGAGCCCCCCTTACCACCCCTTAGGCCCAGCATCCACCTGGCCCTATGGTCCTGGGCAGGCCATTCAATCCCAGCCCCTTGCAAGAAGTAAAAAAGAAAATGTGTTATATCTGGCCATTCTCCCCCCATGGTCCATCCTCTTCTCCTTTATTCACATCCCCACCCCTTACCCCTGCTCCCCCCTCCTTCTTACTCCAGTTGTCTATACCCCATTGAGTATATTTGCTGTTTCCTCTCCTAGCCATCTCTGATGAGAGCAAAGGTTCCCTCATTCCCCCTTGCCTCCCCCCTTCCATATCATTGCAATAGCTCATTGTAATAAAAAAAACCCTTATGTGAAATATCTTGGACTGTTCCCCCTCTCCTTTTTCTTTCTCCCATTCCATTTCCCTTTTTTTCTATTGACTCCATTTTTACACCATATTTTATCTTCGAATTCAGCTTTCTCCTGTGCTTCAACTATAAAAGCTCTCTCTACCTGCTCTATTAACTGAGAAGGTTCATATGAGTATTATCAGTGTCATTTTTCTATGCAGGAATGCATGCAATTCATCCTTATTAACTCCCTCATATTTCCCCCCTCTCCTTCAATCTCCATGCTTCACCTGAGTCCTGTATCTGAAGATCAAACCTTCTGTTCAGCTCTGGCCATTCCAAAAGGAACATTTGAAATTGCCCTGGTTCATTGAAAGTCCATCTTTTTCCATGGAAGAGGACATTCAGCCTTGCTGGGTAGTTCGTTCTTGGCTGCATTCTAAGCTCTTTTGCCTTCTGGCATATTGTATTCCAAGCCCTACGAGCTTCCAATGTAGCTGCTGCTAAGTCCTGTGTGATCCTGACTGCAACTCCACGATATTTGAACTGTGTCCTTCTGGCTACTTGTAATATTTTCTCTTTGACTTGGGAGTTCTGGAACTTGGCTATAATATTCCTAGGGGTTGGTTTTTTGGGATCTCTTTCTCGGGGGGAATCTGTGGATTCTCTCCATTTCTATTTTGCCCTCTGCTTCTAGACTATCAGGGCAATTTTCCTGTAGTAATTCTTTGAAAATGATGTCAAGGCTCTTTTCCTGATCATGACTTTCAGGTATTCCAATAATTTTTAAATTATCTTTCCTAAGTCTGTTTTCCATATCAGTTGTTTTTTCAATGAGATATTTCACATTTTCTTCTAATTTTTCATTTTGTTGGTTTTGAAGTATTGATTCCTGATTTCTGTTAAATTCATCAATCTCCCTGAATTCTATTCTTTGTCTCAAGGATTTGTTCTTCTCAGAGAGTTTTCTTATCTCTTTTTCCATCTGGCCAGTTTTGCTTTTTAAAGCATTCTTCTCCTCAATAACTTTTTGAACTGTTTTATCCATTTGACCTAAGCTGGTTTTTAGGATGCTGTTTTCTTCAGCATTTTTTTGGATTTCCTTGACTAAGCTGCTGACTTCATTTTCATGTTTTTCCTGCATCTCTCTCCTTTCTTTTCCCAGTTTTTCTTCCAACTCCCTCATTTGATTTTCAAAGTCTTTTTTGAGCTCTGTCATAGCCTGAGCCCGATTTCTGTTTTTCTTGGAGTCTTTAGATGCAGGAGCTTGTGCTTCCTCATCTTCAGACTGAGTATTTTGATCCTTCTTCGGCTCATTTGCAAAATATTTCTCAATAGTCTTCCTTTTGTTTCTTTGCTTGCTCATTTTCCCAGCCTGGGCCTGGTTTTGGGGTATTTCCTGAGCTTTTGGGACACTCCTACAAGGGTCTCAGTGTGTGAGGCTCTGTCCTCCCTCCTGGTCTGTGAATGACCATAAGCACCTCCCTCTGCCACGGGGCCGAGGTGGGGGGGCCCTGCTGTTCTATGGGGGGGCCTAGACTGGGATCAGGATCTGAATGTGGTCAGAGCCCCAGAGTCCTGTTCCAGCGGCAGAGGACAGAGCTGGGCAGTCTCTCTTCACTCCCCTCCCTCAGCTCAGTGGGCTCATGCCCTGGGGACTCCTGATTACCAGCTCTGCCTGATTCTGTTTCCTGGATCAGGGCTGGGGAAAGACCAAGCTGCTTGCTGTGTGCCCTGAGGGCTGGACTCCACCTGCTTGCTCTGGCAGAGGTCCCCTGCTGTTCCCCCACTTTGTGCCTGGTGCTCCTCGGGGTGCAGCTCAGGAGACTCCCCCGCTGCTGTGAGCTGAGACTCCCAGCATCCTGGGGCTGCCTCCGGGAGGCTGAAGTTCTTTGGCTCTGGCGGGCCACCCCTCTGGCAGGCTGCCTCTCCAATCCCGGGGAGCAGAGACTTTCTGTTCTTTTCCAGGTTACCTTGAGTAGGAGAACTGCCTCACTAGGTCCCTTTGTGGGTTCTGTCTCTTGAAAGTTTAGTTAGAGTCCTTAGCTGATGAATTTTATCAGAGAGCTACTAAGACTTGATCCCTTCTTGTCACCATCTTGGCTCTGCCCCTATAATGAATTCTTGATTATAAAAATAATTTCCTTCTACATCCTCCCATCCTGCCTCTTTCCCCCCCTTCAACCCTGCTCTCCCCAATTTTTCTGAGGATCTTCCTTGTTACCAGTTTAGGTAAATTTGAGGAATGTGAATTTATCTTATTATCAGCCCAATTCAAATAGAATTTTGCGATAAGACTTAAAAGGAATCTCTGTCTATCTCCCTTGATAAATGGAAGACCAATGCCATTTTTCAGAGTGGGAGATCTTTTAAGAAGCATCCTTGGAACATAGTGTCCAGAGACTCTGGACATAGTTGGGAGGGTGAAATGACATGTAGAGGGAATAAAAATGTTTCTCTAAACCTTAAGATTTATTTGAAGAATGCTAATGTGAATGGCAAGCATACTCCTTGGGTTTTGGGTGAGAGAAGTTATAAACACCTACAGATTTCCCATTGAGCCACTCTTGAGAATGAAGAGTGGGTTAAGGAGACAAGTTTGAGCCTTGCAATGAGTCCTACCCATCTGAGTAGACAAGACTTTGCGTGGTCGGTTGGACTGAGGCACCTGGATAGAAAACAATGTTGCATTATACTAATGAAAAATTTGTTGCTCTGGGGAATATGAACCTTCACTTTGGTCCTAGTTGGCTCCTGGGCCTGTTGCTTAAGAGCTTGGTACTGGAGAATCTAGTATCAACTGATAGGAGAGGACATTATCCCTTTCCCTTACCCCACATATTCTCATCAGTTGTCAAATCTCAGCTTGTCTCCCTTCTCCACATCTCATGCGATCCGATCCTTCTCTCTACTCACAAAGCAACTATTTTAGTTCAGGCCCTCATTACCTCTTGTCTAGAGTGGCCCTTTCAGTCCTTGACCACTTCAGTCCATCCATGCCACTTGCCAAAGCAGTTTTTCCTTACATTCAGTTCAGACCCATGATTTCTTTACTCTGTTAACTCTGGTGACTTTCTGTTGTCTCTTCTGTTTAGTTCTTAAAGCTTTTCACAGCCTGCCCCAATTTATCTTACCCCCTCATTGGGCATGACTTTTCATGTGTTGGAGTCAGCCAGACTGGCCTTCACATTTGACACCCTGGTGCTTGTCACCCCCTTTAATTGCTCATCTCACATTCTGGAATTGCACTTCCTCCTCACCTCTACCTCCTTTAGAGTACAGCCCAAACACCATTTTCCAAGTGAAATTTATTCTGAGCCCCCCCATCTGATAGTGCCTTCTTTCCAAAATTAGCTTATAATTTAATTAGCTTAGATGGTCAAGTGAATAAAGTGTTAGATTTGGAAAATCTGAAGTCAAATCTAGCCCTGATAACTTATTGGCTCTGTTTGCTTCAGTTTCCCCAGTTGACCCAACTGTAAAGGTTGTTATGAGAATCAAATGTGTCTGGAATATAATAGGCCATCAACAAATGTTTGTTTTCCTACATTGCTATTTTGTATTTTGTACTTACTCCTTAAGAAAGTAGGAAATGTTTTATTCCTCATACTTGATTCACCAGGGCCTAGCTCTTTAAATAGTTGACTCATACATGCTTTTTTCCTTGATTGACAGGATTCCTGTCAGAACTAGGGAGCAGTACTGTAAGAAGAGCTCATTTATAAAGGAACTATGGAGAAGCAGAGCAACTAGTAGGGCTGTGAAATGTGAACTTGCTGCAGGGTAAGGGCAGAAATGTGCAACTGAAAGTTTAAGAAGGGAGAACAGAGACTGCAGGGGAATTTAGAATAAAAGAGCAGGGAGAGAGAGAAAGAGAGTGTTCTCTACAGGACTAGTATTACAGGTTGTCCCAGAAATCTTAGTGCAGCTTTAGATTTCAATAACTTCAGAATTTTAATCTTTTCTTTTTGTTGTTGTTGTCAGTTGTATCCAATTCTCCTGTGAATGAAAGCAGAACCGTTTTGTCCATGGGTGTTCTTGGTGAATACCGAAATGCCTTGCCATTTCCTTTTCCAGTGGATTTTAGGGGTTTTTTTTTTGCAAGGCAAATGGAGTTAAGTGACTTGCCCAAGGCCACACAGCTAGGTAATTATTAAGTGTCTGAGGCTGGATTTGACCTTAGGTACTCCTGACTCCAGGGCCAGCACTCTATCCACCTAGCTGCCTCTCCAGTGGATTTTAGACAGAAGGAGTAACCTTGCCCAGGATCACACAGATAGTAATGATCTGAAGCCAAGTTCTTCCTGACTCCTGTTCCGGAGTTTTACCCATTCAACCACCTAGCTGCTTCAAGCTCATAGTTGCTACCAACTTACAAAAATTTTGAAAACTTAATTATTTTAAAATTTAGAAAATATAAATATAATTTTTGTTAAAGTAAGCATTGCTTTGTGTTATACTTTGCTCTAGGTAATTTTTGATTTTGGTGAAAACTTTATGGGAACTTCATAGACAGTACTATATGGCCATGAAGATCCATTAGGTCACTAGGGAGGAAGTGGAGCTAGTGGAGGAAGATGTTTCTTTAATCTCTAGGGCTTAGATGGGAGCTTTTGTTGTGTTTTAGATTGTAAATAAAACTGTTGTACATTTGTGAGTTTAAGGACCTATAGGGAAGCTAGTGATTCTCTTTGGGAGAGGGCCAGATACTGAATTTCCCAGCTTTCATCTGAGTAGGGGCAGAGAACCAGACAAGTGAAAGCATATTCTGTGTCAGGAGGGGGACTGACACAGTTGTTAGATTTGGAGGATTAACTTGCTAAAGGGAGAGGAGATGGACCTTAGATGTTATTCTGGAGCCAGGATTTTGCATATTTTACTTATGCTAACCCTCATTTCAAGTAACATGAATAATCAAAGTTAGCTGAAAAAAAGTATTAATAAAACCCATATTTGGGTAAAGTAGGTTGTCTTCTATTTGTATACTTGGAAGAGAACCTTAATTTATTGACCAGTCCCTTTCAAAAGGAGACAAGAACTTAATTGCCTCATTTTTCCTGTAGGAAAGAACCCATTATTTTACATGATGAAAGGTAAGTTTAGGATTATAATGATTCTTGACCTCCAGTTTTTCTTCATCAGATTTTTTTTAAAGAAATATTTTGTTTCTTTTGAGTTTTACAATTCCCCCCACCCCATTCTTGCTTCCCCCCAACTTCCACAGAAGGCATTCTGTTAGTCTTTCTTTACCTTGGTTCCATGTTATACATTGATTTCAGTTAAATGTGATGACAGAGAAATCATATCCTTAAGGAATAAAAATAAGTGGGAGATAGTAAAATTACATAATAATATAACTTTTTTTAACCTAATTTGATAATAGTTTTTGGTCTTTGTTCAAAGTCCATAATTCTTTCTCTGCATAGAGATGCTTTTCCGCTTTACAGATAGCTCAAAATTGTCCTTGGTTGTTGCACTGAAGGGATGAGCAACTCCATCAAGGCTGACCTGCCTCATTTCTTTTTTTTTTAATTTATTTTTATTAAAGATATTATTTGAGTTTTACATTTTCCCCCCAATCTTGCTTCCCTCCCCTCCCCCCCACAGAAAGCACTCTGTCAGTCTTTACTTTGTTTCCATGTTGTACATTGTTCCAAATTGGGTGTGATGAGAGAGAAATCATATCTTTAAAGAGAAGAGAAGTCTAAGAGGTAACAAGATCAGACAATAAGCTATCTGGTTTTTTTTTCTAAATTAAAGGGAATAGTCCTTGCACTTTGTTCAAACTCCACAGCTCCTTATCTGGATACAGATGGTAGTCTCCTTTGCAGACAGCCCAAAATTGTTCCCAGTTGTTGCACTGATGGAATGAGCTAGTCCTCGAGGTTGAACACATCTAATTTTTTTTTGACAATTCCTTCCTCCTCTTTCTCCTTTTCCCTCCCCTCCCCTCCCCCCTCCCTTTCCCCTTCCTTCCTTCCTTCCTTTCTTCCTTCCTTCTTCATTCCATCCTTCCTTCCTCTTTTATTAATGGTACTATTGGATGGAGCAAAAAGTGCCAGGTGCCCCATTATGACTCTCAACTACTCTGTGGAATATAAAATAAACATTTGTGGTACTAGAGATGATGGATTGAGGAGAAGACTCCTTTTGGCCCTTCTGTTAACATAGACGTTTTCCATAGTCATGGCCCAACCTTGTCAGTCTCAAATAATAAATAAGTCATTCCCTTTTTAAAAATGGTTTAGTAAATAATTTGAAAATATGACAAGAACAGAAATAGAAACATTTTCTCTTAATACAGGGAAAGAGAGGGTTCTCTCTTCCCTATATTACCTCAGTCCTCAAGAAGATTAGACTTAGGGTTACTAGGTGGCACAGTGAATAGAGCACTGGTCCTAGAGTCAGGAGTACCTGAGTTCAGATCCAGCCTCAGACACTTAATAATTACCTAGCTGTGTGGCCTTGGGCAAGCAACTTAACCCCATTTGCCTCGAAAACCCCCCCCCCAAAAAAACCTTTAAAAAAAAAGAAGAGTAGACTTAGACTTAATGTAGTTTTTACACAACATCAACCCTGTACACCCCTGTTTGCCTTCAAATGCAATAGGGCCTATGGATGGATGATTTTGCATCTCTTCTACTCCTAGATTAGGCAGTACAGGTCTCTCTGGATTTCATCCCTCACCATCTAACTCCTAGAAAACCATGACATGAATTCTGACTTCCAAATCTCTGGTGGCTTGCTCTCTCAATTTCTAAAAGCTTATAAGGTCATAGCCATCTCTAAGCTACTTTACTTAAAATAGAAAAGGAAAAAAAATGCAAAGAACATAGGGTTAGTTCATAACCTAGCTTGGCTTCTAATGGAAAGGAACTTAAAATACTCTCTCTCTCTCTCTCTCTCTCTCTCTCTCTCTTCCTGAATAGTAAATAAATGGGACAAAGGAACACTATCCATGGAAACAATATAGGAACATAGGTTCCAGGACTCAAGCTCTGTGACCTCATTGGGGAAATAAAAACCTGAGTCCTCTTTCCCCATGGAGGTCTTAGTCCTCTTCGTCTTACTTGAACAAAGCCAATCAGGAATGAGGGTCACCATTTTTTCTTTCTGTTTTAAAGCATACTTAGAAAGGTATAATTTTATTCATTTATCATAAGACAACTGGAACATGGGAGACAACTAACAATTTTCCATACATATGAAAGGAGGTATTTCCTCATACTATAAGTTTTACATGACTAAACAACATCTCAGTACTGATGCTCTCATCATTTTGAGTTTGCTTCTTAACTTCAGTTTGACCAATTTTTCAGATCCTTAGTTCTGAAATTCCTGATTCCATTCTGAAGCATAAAGCCCCAGAAGATAGCTCAGATGGGCATGATATTTACCTTCTTGGTCTTGATGAGTCATTTCAGGGGCTCAGTGGACTCCTGGGTCTTGAGAACTTCCCTATACCTCTCTCCTGACACCTTTAGGTAGGAATGGTGATGGTGATGATGGTGATGATATTTGTCCTTTGCTCTCAAAGAAGACCATGATGTCAGGAAAGTAATGCCATATCAAGCAAATAAATTGGATTTGAGTGAGGGGGACTGTGCTAAGTCACTAGCCTTACTCTCTTCTGGAACCCTCTGAACCCAGTAGCCAGATATGAATCAGGATGACCGGAGATGACCCTGGATGTGAGACAATCAAGGTTAAATTACTTATCCAAGATCACATAGTTACTAAGTGTCAAGGGTTGGAGGTCAGATTTGAACTCATGTCCTCCTGACTCCAAGGCCAGAGTTCTATCTACTGTGCCCCATAAAATAGAGATCCAGATGATGCAACTCTGGGCTTGCTGCATGAACTTCCAAGTCTTCTACTTACATTTCTGTTATAAAAATGTATTTCAGTTTCATACCATACTTTAAGCCTTGTGTTCTGTCTGAAGAGCACACATATGTGAAAAGTCTTAAAAGAACTTATTAACCATCACCAAAAAGTATTTTATAAACTGAATTTGTTTCTCCATAATATTGACAAAAATCCCAACTGTCTCTTTGCTACATTTAGTAGTGCTAATGATAAATTTACAAAGGCTGTCAATCCTAGTGAATGGAATCCTTCTCCTAATAAGATGGAAAAACATAATCTTTCAAGACTTCTTTTTGGAAGATGCAATTTTCTCTGTCTCTATGGCACAGGTTTTAAAACCAACTCTGTAGTTGTCCCTGAAATCTTGAACTGGTATTATGGACTTGGAGTTCTGATGTTGCCCAATAATAATTAAAAACAAATATCTAGCATTTATATATCACTGTACTAAGCACTTTTTAATTATTATCTCATTTAATTATAATTATCTTATTTAATCTTCACCTGGAGGTAAGTATTATTATTATTATTATTATTTTTTGTTTGTTTTAGTTTTCTTGAGTGACAATGGGATTAAGTGCCCAAGGTCACACAACTAGTAATATCTGAGGTGAGATTTATACTCAGGTCTTCCTGACTCCAAGTGCTCTATCCACTGTGCCATCTAACTGCCCCGATAAATGGTATTATTATACCCATTTTGTAGATGAGGCTATTGAGGGAAGCAGAGGTTAAAGGATTTGTTTGGGATCACAGAACTAGCAAGTATCTGAGAACTCAGAGCTTCCCCGACTCCAGGCCTGCCACTGTATCCATTGCATCACCTATATATTCAATAAGCCATCATTTAATTAGTGTTTTAAGATTTGCAAAGAACTTTTTAAATATTATTCACTGGACTGTCACAACTACTCTAGAATGTAGGCACTAGGAGGAAACTGAGGCTTAAATGACTAGCTCAGGGTCTTGGACTCTTGTTTCCCTACTCCCAGTCAACACTGTCTCCATTGTGTCACCTAGCTTTGTCTAGAGAGACAGAGATGCTCTCAGCTGTCCGCTTTAGCCCTTGTTTGTACTGACGGTTTCAGAACCATAGCTATAAATTTTCTTACCCCCTCTCCCCCAAAACTGATTTGATCATAAACAGGAATGGAAAGTGGTTGAAATCTCAGCCCCATCATTGCTTCCGGTCCTATGAAAGGTGACTTGGGCATCTTATAATATAAAGCCTCTCCTCCTCTAACTGCTTTGCTTGGAATCCCTTTGAGTTGTATGCCTGGGTTCTTGGTGGGGTGGTTTATGGAGTATTTTGACAAGGACAGATGTTAGCATCACTTACTACAGATGGCTTCTTATATAGTAGGCAAGTGGGGAGTCAGGAAGAGCTGAACTGGTGGAAATTATCATGAGCAGAAACCCAAACTACTTTTGCACACATCTGGATTTGGTAGAGAGACAGGCAGACTGTTAACACCTGAGCCTACAGAGACTACTTAACACAGGGGAAGCGTGTATGAGTTGGTGACAATACTCCACAGCTTAAGGGTAGACACAGCTAATGATGGAACTGTTTAACTCAAAACAAAGACTTGTTGCAACTGATGAAATAAAACACATCTTTTCAGGTATTGTTTCTGTTTGAGTCTTTAACAATTGGAAGACAAGTTTCTCATGTCTTAGCCTAGATATCCATGTAGGAGGGCAAGAAGTCAGGGGACATTCTTTCATGGGCAAGTAATGTGTTGAAGGCCCTGAACCATCAAAGTGTTTTTATTTTTCTTTTTTTGCAGGCAGTAAAATCTTTCAGTGAGTTTGGATTAAAATGTTTTCAGTGAGATCATTTTGTACTGAATTCTTTTTAATGAGGATATAAGTAGTAATTTATAGAACAATACCAGTTTGGATTTTAGGGGTCAAGTCACTCATTTTAATGTAAGAGTAATGGGATTTGGATTTGAACCCATATCTTTTGACTCCAAGCTCAGTTCTATGCTAATTAACTGATGAATGTGAATTTTTGACTATAATTGTAAAAGAAATAACAAATTAGGTAGTTAGGTGGCATAGTGGATAAAACATTTCACCAAGAATCAGGAAAAGCAGATTTCAAATGAGGCCTCAAATACTTCCTAGCTGTGTGACCCTGAACAAGTCATTAACTTCCATTTGCCTGTTTTCTCACCTGTAAAATGGTGATAATAACAACACCTACCCCAAAGAATTGTAATGAAAATCAGATGAGATAGTATTTATAAAATACCTAGCATACTAAGCATACTACTTATTTCCTTCTCCTTAAAATGAGAGTTAAAGAAAAAAAAATGTCCAGTAAGCAAATTGATCAGGAAATGTAGAAATAGATACATAAGTCATTATGTAGAATGTATATAATAAATTTCAAGTGTTTGTGAAATATAAGTATTCAGAAGTTTTAATGTATCCATGAGAAAATGAATAGTACAGCATGAAGAGTGATGTTGGAAAAAACTAGGATAAATATCATTTCTTACTTCTGCCTACCTACTTTGTATAAGGACTGTTTAACACTGAACTAGTTAATTAAATACAATCCATCTTATTGCTTTCAAAAGCAGTCAAATTAAATCAGACTATTTACACGAAAAATTCCAAAATTTGTACAGAGGTTACTTTTACCACTTCTTATTAAAGATTTAGAGCCCAAATCTATACCGAGCTATGATTGCAACCAATGACAGCTAAAATGTTCTGTTATACTATTTATTATGGCCATAAATATAACAAAGTGGCTAAAATTAATCAAAATATTCTTTATTAAGCTCTGGTTTTTAACTTTAATTCTTTCCTTCTGTCTCTCCCCACCCCCCAACTGGTTTGTAATGCAAGCTACATCCTTCCAATGAATTACAGGGCCCATTCTAATTGCTGTGTGTTCATGAATGGTAATTAGATGCAAATAGCATGTTGGCACACCACTGAAATGAGAGGTTTGGCATTGCCTTAATCCAGTACTAGGTATTTTGAATTGAAACTTGAGATCTAGCCAGGTTTAGTTAACTTTATGATGCATCAATTTTGCTGATAACCCCAAGATAGTGGTTATATATAGTTTAATATCCCTTGATTGAGAAATACACAACAAAAACTACTGTGAATTAAGTGACAGTATAAAATTAATATTTTTGTTAACTATATCTGAGAGGTGTAGAGAGAGAGAGAGCTAGTTTTGATGGGAGGAAGATCTGGATTCAAGTTCTGCCTCAGACACAGAGCAAGCCACTTAATCAGTCAGTATGACTATAATTATGTTATAGATGTGCTGCTGGTCTTTACCAGTGGACAGTTTCCATACTTGAAGTTCCTTATACCAATAAAATTGCTCTTAAAACATCAGCAACTTAAACTAAAGTAGCAACTACATTCATTAGTTGTTTTGTTTTTCTTTTGAGGCAGTTGATATTAAGTGACTGCCACAGGGTGTCTAAGGTCGGATTTGAATACAGATCCTCCTCATTCCAGGGTTGGTTATCCACTACACCACCTAGCTGCCCCTAAAAAATTATTTTTTAATTTTTATTGTCAGTTCTGAATTATCTTCTTGTTCACCCCTCCCGCACTCATTGAAAGGAAAAGAAATAGAAATACTCATTATAAATAAAAACTATGTAAAATATTTTCACATTAGACATCAGTAACTGTACATCTGGTGGGAAAAGGAATGAATATATGTTATGTTTCAGTTGTAGACTGAGAAAAGTATTTGTGTATTTACTATATTTAGTCATACTGAACATTTCATTGTTGGAAAAAAAAGTTCAATATGGTCGGTAGACATGGAGTCATTTGACTAGCTGTGTGATCTCTTTGCCTCAGTTTCCTTCCCTTTGAAAAAAGGATTGTAGTAACACTTCCCTTCTAACTTTGTTGTGAGAATGAGATGGAATAATATTTTTAAAACTCTCAGTAAACCTGAAAGCAATATAAGATGTTAGTTAATTTTGTTATTGCAATATTGACTGAACTTTTTTCAGTAATTCTGTGCTTCTCCTTCCCTCCTTCCTACCCCCACACTTCTGCCCTCCCCTGCATGCTTAGGGAACCCTTGTTGTCCTAGCTTTATTAATAACCAACTGTGTGACTTCCCAATATAATTCAGGAGAGTGTTGGGCTTGGAGTCTGTAGGCTTGAATTCACATCCTTCCTCAGGCACTGAATATGTGGATAATAATGGCATTTATATCCCAGGGTTGGAGCAAGGATTAAACCAGACTGTAAGGAGAGGATGAAATAAGATAGTATATTTTTTAATTCATTTATTTATTCATTTATTTATTTATTCTCATTTTGTACAAATAATTTTTTTTATACGTTAATAAAATATTCTTGTTTAAGAGTAAACAAAATATCCCCTCCCCCCAAAAAATATACACTCGCTTGAGTGATAAAGTGAAGGGGAGAGAAAAAAATTAAAATTAAAAAAAATAGTAATAATTATAGGTATGGTCAGGTGGTGCAATGGATGGAGCACCAGCCCTGGAGCCAGGAGCACCCGAGCCCATATCTGGCCCTGTATACCCAATTATCACCCAGCTGTGTGTCATGCAAGCCACCCCAACCCCTCTGCCCTGCAAAAACCAAAAAAAGAAAAAAAAAGACCCCAAATAAAATAGTAATAATAGTAGGGGTGGCTGGGTGGCAGACAGAGCATTGGCCCTTGAGCCAGGAGCACCCGGGTCCAAATCTGGCCTCAAGACACCCAATGATCACCTTGCTATGCGGCCCCAGGCAGGCTACCCAGCCCCATTTACCCTGCACCCCCCCCCCAAAATAATAATAATAAAAAATGTGCTTCAGCCTTTGTTCCAATGCCACCAACTCTGTCACAGGTGGATCACATTCTTTATAAGTCCATCGCAAAAGTTACTTCCATATTTTTCCACCGTTGCCATTGCTGATCGCACCTCCCTCCTTTCATACTTCTCTTCTACCATGTACTATATTTTCTCTCTCCTTTCACTCTGACTCTGCTGTGGGTAGCTGAGTGGCACAGCAGACAGATCCGTGGCCCTGGAGCTAAGAGGCTCCGAGCCCCCATACCACCCCTTAGGCCCAGCATCCACCTGGCCCTATGGTCCCGGACAGGCCATCCAATCTCAGCCCCTTGCAAGAAGTAAAACAGAAAATGTGTTATATCTGACCACTCTCCCCCCATGGTCCATCCTCTCCTCCATGACTGACATCCCCCCTTCCCCCTGCCCCCCCCTTCTTACTTCAGATGTCTATACCCCATTGAGTATATATATGCTGTTTCTTCTCCTAGCCACCTCTGATGAGAGCGAAGATTCCCTCACTTCCCCTTGCCTCCCCCCCTTCCATATCATTGCAATAGCTCATTGTAATAAAGAAAAACCTTATTATATGAAATATCTTGGCCTATTCCCCCCCTCTCCTTTTTCTTTCTCCCATTACATTTCCCTTTTTGCTATTGACTCCATTTTTACACCATATTTTATCTTCAGATTCAGCTTTCTCCTGTGCTTCAACTATAAAAGCTCTCTCTACCTGCTCTATTAACTGAGAAGGTTCATATTAGTATTATCAGGTTATTTTTCTATGCAGGAATACATGCAGTTCATCATCGTTAAGTCCCTCATATTTTCCCCTTCTCCATTCTCTATGCTTCACCTGAGTCCTGTATTTGAAGATCAAACCTTCTTTTCAACTCTGGCCATTCCAACAGGAACATTTGAAATTCCCCTGGTTCATTGAAAGTCCATCTTTTTCCCTGGAAGAGGACATTGAGTTTTGTTGGGTAGTTGATTCTCGGTTGCATTCTAAACTTTTTTGCCTTCCAGTATATTATATTCCAAGCTCTACAAGTTTCCAATGTAGTTGCTGCTAAATCCTGTGAGATCCTGATTGCAGCTCCACAGTATTTGAATTGTGTCCTGGCTGCTTGTAATATTTTCTCTTTGACTTGGGAGTTCTGGAACTTGGCTATAATATTCCTGGGGGTTGGTTTTTTGGGATCTCTTTCTGGGGGCGGGGGGATCGGTAGATTCTCTCCATTTCTATTTTGCCCTCTGCTTCTAGGATATTAGGGCAATTTTCCTGTAGTAATTCTTTGAAAATGATTCAAGGCTCTTTTCCTGATCATGACATTCAGGTATTCCAATAATTTTTAAATTAACTTTCCTAAATCTGTTTTCCATATCAGTTGTTTTTTTCAATGAGATGTTTCACATTTTCTTCTAATTTTTCATTTTTTTTTGCTTTTGGAGTATGGAGTCCTGATTTCTTGTAAATTCATCAATCTCCCTGAGTTCTATTCTTTGTCTGAAGGATTTGTTTTCCTCAGAGAGTTTTCTTATCTCTTTTTCCATCTGGCCAATTTTGTTTTTTAAAGCATTCTTCTCCTCAATAACTTTTTGAACTGTTTTATCCATTTGACCTAAGCTGGTTTTTAGCATGCTGTTTTCTTCAGCTTTTTTTGGATTTCCTTGACTAAGCTGCTGACTTCATTTTCATGTTTTTCCTGCATCTCTCTCATTTCTTTTCCCAATTTTTCTTCTAACTCCCTCATTTGATTTTCAAAGTCTTTTTTGAGCTCTGTCATAGCCTGAGCCCAACTTCTTTTTTTCTTGGGGTATTTAGATGCAGGAGCTTGTGCTTCCTCATCTTCAGACTGAGTGTTTTAATCCTTCTTGGACTCATAGGCAAACTATTTCTCAATGGTGTTCCTCTTTTTTCTCTGCTTGCTCATTTTCCCAGCCTGGGCCTGTTTTTGGGGTGCTTCCTGAGCTTTTGGGACACTCCCACAAGGATCTCAGTGCATGAGGCTCTGTCCTTCTTCCTGGTCTGTGAATGACCATAAGCACCCCCCTCTGCCATGGGGCCGAGGTGGGGGGGCCCTGTTGTTCTATGGGGGGCCTAGACTGCAAGCAGGATCTGAATGTGGTCAGAGCCCCAGAGTCCTGTTCCAGGGACAGAGGACTGAACTGAGTCTCTCTTCACTCCCCTCCCTAGGTTCAATGGGCTCATACCCTGGGGGCTCCTGCTTACAGGCTCCGCCTGCTTTTGTTTTCTGGATAAGGGCTGCAGCACTCATGCTGCTGGCTGTGTGCCCTGAGGGCTGCTCCCGCTGGTAGAGGTCTCCCACTGTTCCCCCAATTTGGGCCTGTGCTCCCCCTGGGGCATAGTCCAGGAAACTGCCAAGGCTCCCAGCGCCCTGGGACTGCCTCTGGGAGGCTGAAGTTCTTCTGCTCTGGCGGGCCACCCCTCCAACCCCAGGGAGCAGAGCTTTTCTGCTCTTTTCCAGGTTACCTTGAGTAGGAGAACTGCCTCACTGGGTCCCTCTGTCGGTTCTGTCTCGAAAATTTAGTTAGAGTCCTTAGTTTCAAAGATTTATGAGAGAGCACCTAAGATACTATCCGCTCTTGTTGACATCTTGGCTCTGCCCCCCAATAAGATAATATTTGCAAAGTGATTATCACATGCCTAACATACAAAAATAAATATTTTTGCCCCTAATGCATGTTTAAGAAATATTTGTTTTCTTCCTTAATTTCTCTAATGTAAAAATAAAGGAGTTCGACTAGATAATCTCTAAGATTACTTCTAGGTCTATCTTTTAATGATTCTATAAGAGAAGAAAAAGAAAGTTAGATATTTTGTTTTGTTTTTAGAGTGGTGTGGACACTGTTCCTTTCTTTCCTTTCTGCCCCCCTGCCCAAGATAGCAAGTAATTTGTTACATGCACAATCATATTAAACATATTTCCATATTAGTCATGTTGTGAAAGAAACATTGACAAAAGGGAAAAAAACAAAAAAAATTAAAAAGTGAAAATAAATTGCTTTGATCTGCATTCAGATTCTGGAGTTCTTTCTGTGGATATGGATGGCATTTTCCTTCACAAGTCTTAGAAATTAATTATCTTTGATCTCCCTATTGCTGAGAAGAGCTAAGTCCATCATATTTGATCATCACATAATGTTGCTGGTAGTTTGTACAGTGTTCTTCTGGTTCTGCTCACTTCACTCAGTCTCAGTTCTGTAAGTCTTTGTAGGTTTTTCTGCCTGCTTATCATTTCTTTTTTTTTTTCCAAGGCAAATGGGGTTAAGTGGCTTGCCCAAGGCCACACAGCTAGGTAATTATTAAGTGTCTGAGACCAGATTTGAACCCAGGTACTCCTGACTCCAAGGCCGGTGCTTTATCCACTGCACCACCTAGCCGCCCCTTGCTTATCATTTCTTATAGCACAACAGTATTTAATTATGTTCAGATATCAACTTGTTTAACCTATTCCCCAATTGATGGATATTCCTTCAACTTTCAATTCTTTGCCACTCCAAAAAGAGCTGCTATAAATGTTTTGGTACATGTGGGTCCTTTTCCTTTTTTTTTTTTTTTTTTTTTTTTTAGGTTTTTGCAAGGCAAACCAGGGTTAAGTGGCTTGCCCAAGGCCACGTGGCTAGGTAATTATTAAGTGTCTGAGACCGGATTTGAACCCAGGTACTCCTGACTCCAGGGCTGGTGCTTTATCCACTATGCCACCTGGCCACCCTCCTTTTCCTTTTTTAATAATTTTTTTGGACTACAAAGAGAATCCTATTTGTTTTCAGGCTCCATATGCCTGTAGTGCAAAATGGGATAATATGATGCCTTTGACTCTTTCTAAATTTTATAGTGTTTACTGATTGGCAATAAATTCATCCTGCACCTTTAAGCAAGAAATACAATTCCTGGATACTGAAGAACTCGAAGAACAGCTTTTAGTTTGGAGGTTGGAGAAGATTGCATTTTTTTGTAATCTAGAAATGACAGTGAATCTGGGGCACTGATTTGGCATTCAGAAGATTTGGTTCAAGTTTCTTCCCCCTTCCACCTGCTCATTGTCACCTTTGGAAGGTCACTTCAGACTCTCAGAACCTAGGTCCTCATGGGTGACATAAGGGGGTTGGGCCATTTGATTCACAATATCTCCTTTAACTCTGAATCTCTGATCCTAAGTGTATTTTATGTCATCCATATACTGAGTAAATTTCAGGGACTCTATTTCCTCCAAGTGGCAACTCTTTCCTCTCCTGTAGTAGAGAGGAATTTCCTGAAATTTAGCTATGGAAAACAGGTTTTTATAAAACCTGTTGGAAGTCAAATGAAACTACTTGACTATGCCTTTAAACTTAAATCACTCTGCCTTTCATTGATTGGCCAATAATAGATCCCTTACTTACTCATTGTTGGATTTTGTTAGTAGTTAATTCTGGCCCTGAAACTGTGGGTCTTCCCCTCCCAGATTGATTCTTTTGGCAAGTCAAACTAGGCCATCTGTTGCTACAGTTTTACCTAGCTTTTAATCACTGAATGGGTGTTTGTTGCCCAAGACCTGGAAAAGACCCTAGTTTCAAAAGGCCAGAGTCTCCCACTGCACCTGGGGCCATGGCCTGTCTGGAGGAGAGAGAAGCTGATGACTTTGCGTGGCCCTGCCTCACTTATGTCCAATCACATAATGAAGACATCCTATTTGAGGATGAAGGATGGAAAACAACACTTATTCCAGCAAGTCTGCTTCCATTCAGATTGGCTTCCTGACTGTTCCTTGAACAAAACATTTCACCTATTAGTTCTGGCCATTCTCTCTTGCTGTCCCCTATCCCTGACATTCCTCCACTCCACAACTGCTGACCTCCTTGCCTTCTTTCAGTCCCAATTATAATCCTGCCTCTCCAATCCATCTTAATTCCACTGCCCTTTTCTCTGTTAATTAAGTTTGATTATGCATAAAACTTGCTTTGGATATAGTTGTTAGCATGTTGTCACCTCTGCCTCTTCCAGGCTTGTAAGTCTCTTTACATCTTTTGCCTTTTTTTTTTTGGTATCTCCCAACAATGTTTATTGAATTGACTTAAACAGCGTAACAACTAACATTTATTTAAGGCCTACTCTGTGCTAGGAACTCTGTTAGGTACTTTAAAATATTAGCACATGTGACCCTCACAACAGTTCTGAAAAGTAGGTTCTGTAATTCTCATTACATGATTACTGAAACTGAAGCAGAAGTCAGTGACTTCCCCAAGGTCATATAGCTAATGTATGAGCATCTGAGGCTGAATTTGCTCAGATCTCAGAGTTGAAGTCAGGCCTGATGCTCTATGCACTGTACCACCTAGATTTTATCTGAAGGTGTTCTTGGGGGGAAAGGGAAGGGAATTAGCATTTATATGGTACCTATGATATGTCAAGCATTTTGTTAAACCCTAAGCCTTTTTTATAAATATTGTCTCATTTGATCTTTATAACAATCCTGCAAATAAGGTGCTACTAATCACATTTTGCTGTGAGTCATCATTCTATCTTTGTCAGTCACCGTTAGCTGCTAATTGGACTGGGAGTGGAGGTGTGGTTAACCTGGGAGGAAAAAAATTTTGTGTGTGTGTTTGTGTGTGTGTGTGTGTGTGTGTGTGTGTCTATTTTAAAGTAGTTGAGATGAGGGAGGGCAGCTTCCTTAAGGTGTATGCTAAGCTCATAGTGGTTTTCAGGCTTAAAAAGTTTACGTAAATTGTAGTATGTTTAATAGCAATAATTTTCCTGAAATTAACAGGAACCAACCACTTCTGTAAATCTCCTTTCCTAGAAAAATGTGATTCCTGTTAGTTTCTGATTAAGCTGAATGTAAGTTAACCCATGGGTTTTCCAGGAGTCAATATAAAGTTCTCATTATTGTGACCGTGAATAGTAATGGACAGGTATGAAGGAGAATGTCATTCAGGAATTCTTGGTCCCAATAGTTTTGAGATGATTTCACTGTGTAAAAAGGTAGCTAGATGGCACAGGGGTTGGAGAGATGGGCATGGAATCAGAAAGACTACTCTTTGTTAGTCCAAATATAGATTCAGACTTTGTGAAAGTTACTTAACCTTGCTTGCCTCAGTTTCCTTATCTATAAAATGAGCTGAATGAGAAAATAACAAACCACTCCAGTATCTTTGCCAAGGAAACTCCAAATGGGATCATGAAGAGTTGGACATGATTGAACAACAAAATGTGTAAAATGATTGATACAGTTTTATTTACATCACTACCTTCAACCAGAGTCCTCTTATATCTGAGTACTTCAGTTGTTTTTATCAGCCTAGAATGCACTAATGTAATTATATTTGATTCTTAATGTTCCAGGAAAGATTTTCTTGTTTTAAATGCATTAACTGTTAATTCTCAAAAGTCACTGAACTCATTTTATAGGAGAACTTAAGAAGCCACTGTTCATTTTTTTATTTGTAACTGAGAAATAAAGCTTTCATTAATGCCTGACTCTTTGCTAAGGGGATACAAATTTAAGCTAGCCAGTCACCCTGCCCTCAGAGGGTGTGTGTGTGTGTGTGTGTGTGTGTATACACACACACACACACACACACACACACTAGTAAGGAAAGACAATAACTCTAAATAGACCTAAAAAGAGTGTGTAATATTCTCAAAGGTGGCCATATAGAAATGTATGGCTAGAGGAGGTAAAATCTGAGTTATCAGAGCCTTTTCAGTGGATCTGAAAGTCCAAAGTTCCCTTAGAGAAGAGAAGGAGATTATGGTCAAAGTAAAGAAAGCCTAATGAGATGGTTGGAAATCTTTAATTAATATGTTTCTTCAATTACCTTATTAACATAATCACTAACCATTCTGTACATATTAACAGCACTTTATATACTCTCATTTGCTAATGTTTGGGTGTCTGGCCCAGTTTCTTGGTGGTAGAACAATGCTGAGGATAGGATTCTTGAACCATCTGCCATCTTGGTTCCTTAGGTTAGGCTATAATATAACTGATAAACTGCTAGTAGTGATTAATGTAATTGATAAACTGTTAGTAGAGATTTCACCTGTTGCTGTTTGCCTCCTTAGAAGAGTAAGATTTTACTTATCTTTCCTTCCTTAGCATGAGTTGAGTACAGTGATTCACATTTAGTGAATTATATCAACTTTAAATCTTGTGAAGCAAAAGTCAATAGTTCACATTAACATAGATAAAAGAAATCTTTGGGTGCATAAGCACAGAGGAAAAAGAAGGAAACTCAGCTTCTTTGTAATTCTTCTGTGTTTTAAATTAAGAACAAGGAACAGAAAAAAATTATCCATTAAATAATTTAAAAGATGCTTCAGTTTTATATCATGGCTAATTAAAGACTGAGATTGCTCTTCTGTTCTTCTCCCCACTCCCTTCTAAAAAGTATAGAGAAAAGAAAAGAAGCCAACAAGTGTTTATTAAAGGACTACTGTGTTCTGAGCACTGTGCTAACCTCTGAGGGATAGAGAAAGGCAGAAAACATTCCTTACTCACAAGTTCTCAGTCTAATGGGGAAGATAACATGCTTGTTCAACTAAAATTTATATAGGCTAAATTGGAGATAATTCAACCAAGGGAAGGCTAGCATTTTTGGAGGGATTATAATAGACTTGAAGGAAGCTAAGTGACAGAAGTGAGGAAGGAGAGCATTCCAGGCATGGGAGATAACCAGTGAAAATTCCCAGAGTCAAGACATAGAATGTTTTATGTAAAAGAATTGGAAATCAGTGTCACTTGACTGAAGAAGGATGGTAAAGTTGTTAAGAGTTCTGGTGTGAGGTTAAGAAGGGTGAAACAGAGCATTTTATGTTTGATACTGGAGATGATTGAGAGCCACTGGAAAGAGATAGAGAGACATGGTTATATCTGTACTTCAGGAAGGTCATCTTGATAGCTGAGTGAAGGATAGATTGGAGTCGGGAAATGCTTGTAGCCGGAAAATGAACGCAAAGGATATTGCCATATTCCAGGCATGAGATGATGGTGGTACCATGGTGGTAGTTTCAGAAAGAAGGACATATTCAAGAGATATTACAAGGTAAACCTGAGAGGGCTTGGCAATAGATTGGATTTGGGTTGATGAAAGAGTGAAAAGTCAAGAATGAGATCTTGGT
This sequence comes from Macrotis lagotis, assembly GCF_037893015.1. Classification (NCBI taxonomy): domain Eukaryota; kingdom Metazoa; phylum Chordata; class Mammalia; order Peramelemorphia; family Peramelidae; genus Macrotis; species Macrotis lagotis. Next base: position 520,559,013 of record NC_133658.1, on the reverse strand, counting down.
TGTGAACCTTGAGTGACTAGAAGGATGATGGTATCCTCCACATTTATATAAAGGGCTTGGAGGAAAAATGATAAATTCTTTTTTACATGTTGAAGATGTCTATGGGATATCCTATTTGAAATGAGATAAGAGATTAGAGGTCAGAAAGGAGATTAGGACTACATTATCTGTGTGTGTGTTTGTGTGTGTGTGTGTGTGTGTGTGTGTGTGTGTGTGATATCTGAATTCTTGGGAACTGATGATATCATCAAGTAAAATAAGAGAAAAAGCCCTAGGACAGAGCCAAAAGTAGAGGGAAAAAAAGTATAATGAAGGACCAAGAGGATGATCTACAATATAAAGGGCTATCAAGAGATCAAGAAGTATGATGATTGAGAAAAGGCCATTAGATTTTGTAATTATGACATTACTATAAGTTTAGGGAAAGCAATTTTAATTCACTAACGAAATTGGAAATCAGAGACTAGTGTTAAAAAAAAGAAAATGAGAGGAAAGGAAATAGAATAGATTGCATTCTCAAAAATATCAGCCACACAAAGAATTAAAAATTGAGGGGAGGCCTATCAGTTGGGGAATAACTGAACAAATTTGTAGTATATCAATATTTTGGAATGCTATTGTTCTGTAAGAAATCATGAGCAGGTCAATTTCAGAAAAACCTGTAAAGACTTCCATGAATTGATGTGAAGTGAGTAGAACAGGCTAACATTGTGTGTGATCAACATGATAGACTTAGCTCTTCTCAGGTGTCCAATGAGCAGACAATTCTAAAAGACTTGTGATAGAAAAATGTCATCTACATCCAGAGAAAAAAACTGAAATCTGAATGCAGACTAAAGCAAACTATTTTCACTTTTTAAAATTGACTTTATTATTTTTCTTTCTCATGGTTTTTTTTAAACCCTTTAGTTCTGATCCTTTTCACAACATGACAAATAAGAATGTGTTGTACTTATAAAACTTATATCACGATTGCACATTTTTAGCCTATATCAAATTACCTGCTGTCATGGGTAGGGAAGGAAGTAGAAAAATGTAGAACTCAAAATCTTAGAAAATATCAATGTTGAAAACTATCTTTACATGGAATTGGAAAAAACAAGTTAGCCATAGCAGAGAGCAGAGAAATAGGATGAAAGCTATTGGGGAAGAAAGACAATGGACATATTTATGAATACACAAGATGTGTATTGTGGGGGGATGGAAGGCATTGAGATGATGAAATTGGGAAAGGGGTGAACATGACTAGAGGAATTGGGAAAGGGCTTTTGCAAAAGATGGTACTTGAGTCTTGAAAGTATCCCTGGATTGCAAGAATTGGATATGAGGGAGAGAGAGCATTTCATGTAAATGGGACAGGCTAATAAATAAAGCACCTATTAAGTCCTTATTGTGTTTAAGTTCTAGGAATACATATATCTGTTCCCTCCTCAACTCTCTCCCCAAAAAACATTTTCCTTGCTACATGGATCTTAAATTCTTTTAAAAAAAGATAAAACATGTAAGAGAACTGAGAAGATGAAGAGGGGAGAGAGCAGGGAGAAAGTAACCAGGAGGGGACAAGGCCAGAAACTAAGTCTGGAGAGTCAAGAACTGAGTTATATTTTAAGTGAGCATGAATGTTATATCTTCTTCATCCATTGGAAGAGGAGGAAGTGGGATGAAGATATGCCAGTATGAGAAAGCTGTTGGGTTAGAGATGGAGAAGTAGACTGATTTTACAAGAAATATTGCCCTCAGAGAAATCAGCTAAACACCAAGAGGCAGCATGTGAGATTAATTTAATTATCTCTGCCTCTTCCCGTCATCCTCTTGCTACTTTGATGGTTATGGGAAGAGAAGGTTCTGCAGTGAATTGGAACCAATCAGAAATAGAATAGAAGAATTAAAACTAAGAACAGGAACCAAACTCTTTACTTAAAGCCTTAAAGCCCATTCACTTGAATGTTCTTAAGTTTAAGGCTGCAGACTTGTTCATCTGCTCCTTTCTTCTCGTTTGCCTTTTTTCCATTTCTTTTCTCTGTATTTAGTGCTTTTACTTATCAGTAAGTACTTATCAGGTCAGTGAGAGAAAAGATAGAACAAATTACCTATTTTGAGTTTGATTGGATAAGCCTTGGATAAGCCTTATCTGTCTAGTTAAAATAATATTTCTAACTGACTAAAAGCCATAGACAAATCTGCCTATAATTAGCCTTCTGCCTAATATGCTTCCTGCTAAGCAGTGCAGTTTTGGAAATAAGTTAAAGGCATATTTTTTTGCCATTTTTGCTTCTAAAGGAATCCTATATCCCCAGACTATACTTGCCTCAACCCTTGCATTCCTACAATTTTTTTACAAATATGATAAGCAATGGGGTTTAGTTCAGTAATTTGAATCTGATTCAGAGGTTGACCAATGGGTGATATTTCACCTACTATTAATAATTAAGATTTGTTTGGGACTGAACATTCAACTATTATACCTTCTGTTTGTGCTGAAATTAAATTTAGAGTAATCTCATTTTTTTCTATTCATTACCACTTAAACCAGTTTTCATTTGCTTATGATCCTGAGAAGAGAGGTCAAATGGATCAAGAAGTAGGTAAGACAGGATTAGGACAGTTTGTCTGGTTTAGTAGTAGGAATTTAAGAGATGAGTAAATGTTTTGAAAATGACTTGATCCTCCCCAATATTCAGACCAGTTATTGGTGGTGGTGGTAGTACTGAATGATAATTTGGGGAAATGAAAACAATAAAGTGATAATATTGGTTCTTTTAAAATTTGATGTGTTTTATTTCATATTGCTGTGATTCCTCAATTCTTCCAGGCAACTCCAGTCCCTCTTCTCTTCCTTCCTTAGGCAACCTTTTATACCCATAGTTTATTATCTGGGCAGCTAGATAGTGCAGTAGATAGAGTGCTAGACCTGAAAACCGGTGAAGTCTCACCATCTTGAATTTAAATCCAGCCTCAGACTCTTACTAACAGTGTGACCCTAGGCAAGTCACTTCACCCTATTTACCTCAGTTTCCTCCTGTGCTTATCTTACCACAATCCTTCCAACAATGACTCTTTCTTTTATCATCTCTGCCATTTTGATGGCTGGGCTTCAATTGATTCTTGTCAACTTCTCTTCTCCAGATTCCAGCTATGTTCTGGTTTATCAAAAGTGTTGGCTTAACTACTCTATTTTATCCAGGCTTTGGTGGATTTTGGGTGAAAGATCATCTTTACTATGCCTAAAGAAAGTCAATAGATCTTATCTCAGAACACAAAACTATTCCAATGATGGTTGCCTGCAGCAACTATGAGATAATGGGAGAGGACCCAGGAGGGCTGGGAATTTTGTCTCTTCAAGGCTACTGAGGGTGTCTGGATCAAAGATAACTTATAATTTCCTTAAGAAACCAAAAATTGAGCACAATCTGTGGGACCAGTGGTGGAAAGAAATAGAATGTGAAAGTCTTAAACTATAATGGATGATAGAAATGGTGTGGTTTTATTTTTTAAAAGTTTATTATAGTCACAAGAAAAATAAAATGTGAATTTTCTTCCCATTTTCTATGATAAGGTGGGAATTATAGTCCTCCTAGTCCATTTCCTTTTAATTATTCTAGGGCATATTGCCTTGATGACAGTAATCAAAGCAGTGACGGGGTTTTTGAAAAAGTAGATACAAAGAATCGTTGGGGTAGGATGAATATGCCTTCATAAATCACACTGCTCAACATTTTCTTCTATATAAGGCCATCCCTCAGAGCTAAGGAGGGAAACAAGCTGGGTGTTATTTACTCAGTCCTTCCTTCCCAAAGAGCCTTTCTCATTAAAAAAAAATGCTCATACATTATTGCAAGGGTGATCCATAGTTTACTTTCTCCTCCCACTAGCTTCCTGTCCAGTTGCCCAATTTTAGCTTTGCCCATCTATATAGAGAGGCTTCTCCTGCTGCACAGTGTATGTAAGGCAAGGCCAGCTCAGGACCCATAGGTGAGCAGGGCTAATCCTGGCATAACTTTAAATTTCTCAGAGTGAGCTAATTTGCCAAATGGAATGAGCATAGAAAAGAAGGAAAAAAACAACTTCCTGGGTTACAAAGTTTTAGATATTTTCAAAGGGGAGCTCCAGAGTATCTTTCCTATCAGTCTTCTTCTCTCTGCCTTCTTCCTTTTCTCTCAGCTGACCCTAGAAAGGCCAGAATCAGTACTGATTATTGTTATATGTGTGAATTGCTTGCCTAATTTTTTCATAATTACCATTCAATACAATCACAGTATGCATACTATTACCTGTTCTAGAATAAATATTCTGTAGATTTTATTTTATTGCTATTCTAAACTATTCAATATATCTTCATAGTTTGTTTTTTGTGTAGTTTAGTATAGTTTTTTGTGTAGTTTTAATCTCATCAAAAATTAAAAGCCAAAAACTCGAGTACTTTTTGATGCTTAAAATATATATTTTTAAAAGGAGGTTACAATTCCTCTTGTATCAATTATAAATCCCTTCTAAGACATTTGAAATTTTAAATTATATTTATAAAACAGAACATCCATTTTTCTTTTTTTTCCCACTTATTTTGCTTTCCCTTAGCTCTACTTTTCATGTGTTAGAAATTTACAAGTCCTTCCTTCAAGACAGATTTCCTCAATTTTATGGTCTCAGAATTTAGAGCACATTCCCATGTTGAAAATTCAGAGGTTCTCTGAACTTGGTTGAGAAAAAATTTTGCAACTTTATTTTCACTAATTTCTAAAAATCTATTTTTTTTAATCTTTAATTCCTTCTACTATTTGAAAACATTCTGAGACGGGGCCTATGTATTTCACCAGATTATCAAAGGGACCTATGCTTAAAAAAATATAAAATGACCAGATTTAGAGCTGAAAGATTCTATATCCAACTCCTATTTGTTGTTGTTTTTTTTGTTCATTAATTTTTGTTGTGCCTGACTTTTTGTGACCTCAATTGGAGTTTTCTTGGCAAAGATACAGAAGTAGATTGCCATTTTCTTCTCCATCTATAAAAGATGTGAAAACTGAGGAATACAGAATTAAGTAACTTGTTTAGAATCACACAGTTATTAAATGTCTGAGGCCAGATTTGAACTGAGGAAGATGAGTCTTCCTGACTCTAAACCTGACACTGTACCCACTTCATCACCTAGCTGCCCACCTTAATTTTACGGGTGAGAACATGGAGCAGTTATGTGACTTACACCATGACCAGAGAAGTTAAAAGTAGCAGAACTTTGACTTGTATGTTCTTGCCGTGAAACTACATTTACTCCCTCCAAGCCAATGCCAGATAATAGTAGCAAATAACAAATATGAATCAGAAAACATAGGTATGAATTCTAGCTATACCACTTATTGTCTATTTGACCTTAAATGAGTAGCATCTCTGGACCCCAAAATCCCCATCTATAAAATGTGGTGAAGTTGAGCTGAACTGTAGCTCTGAATCTGTGATCCTGAGAGGATAGATTGAAATGAGGATTTTTTTAATAACCTCATAGAGCACTATGACTTCATAGCTATGGTTAAGAGATGAATGTTTGACCAAAGAATAGAATATAATTCTTTAGGTCTACTATAGCTATATGGAGATAGCTGTGGGGGAAAAATATTGTATTGTAGTCAGATAATCCTGATTTGGATGGTGACTGTTACTTATTTGTTTTGTGTTCTTGAACAAGTCTCTTAAAAAACCTCATTTCTTTATGTATTACATGAAGGTACTATTGGAACTAATCAATTAGCCCATTGAATTTTTAAGATGATGTATGGAAAAGAGAAAGTGCTGTACTAAATGGCAGATCATTTTTTTATTGTAAAAGTCAGGTTATTCCATTTTCAAAGACAGATGTGAGAGCTATATGTATATATGCTCTACTTATGGGAAGCAAAAATGGGAATTCTTGGGAAAACTGGTCTGATGAGTAACTGGAAAACTTCAACTTAATGCAAGTAATACTATGTTAGACTTAAAGCTTACATTTGAATTGTCTTCTTGACCATTAAGTTTAGATCTCTTAGAAACCTTTAATGAGATTCCTTGAGCTTGCACATTTCAATCAGTGATAGGCACTCTTTTAAATATCCTTCTGAGAGCAGTTTCTTCCTGTAATCCCAAAGGCATATTCAGTTTATCTTATAAGATATGTGATGCTGCTATCTGGGAATTCATTAGCATTATGGTACACATATACATAGGATATAGGAAAAAATACTATAGTATAGTAAATAGTAAAGCTTTTTTAACTCTCAGAATTTCCTTATTGAAATGAAATTATTCAGTATAATTGGATTATTTTTAAAAATTCTCCAAGAACACAATTAGTTTGTCTATAGAAGAAAATTTAAATTTTAGATAATTTATGTTCCATTTAGAATTAAGATTCTTTGCTGTTAAATCAACAAAACTACATTTTCTTTTCTTTCTTTTTTTTTTTGCAAGGCAAATGGGGTTAAGTGGCTTGCCCAAGGCTTCACAGCTAGGCTATTAAGTGTCTGAGGCCATATTGAACTCACTACTGACTCCAGGGATGGTGCTCTATCCACTGCGCCACCTAGCCGCCTCAAAACTACATTTTCGTTGTAGATTTCCAGTAATGCTAAATTTTACTGATTCTTTTCTCTCATATCTAAAAGAGGCTCATTAAATTTTAAGATGTAAACCAAAACAAGAAGTTAATACCATGGTATATTCTGGTAACTAATAAAGGTAGAAGTCTAATTGTAGACTTCTCAGAATACCTCAGTAATTTCTAAAAATCTTTGATTTTACTAATGAGGGTGAATTCTCAACAAAAAAAACTATTCATGTCTCATTTAAAAAATGAGAAGGGTGCAATATGTGTGTATATCAAATTGAGATAGATGGTAATGACTTTAAAACATTCATTGTAAAATATTAATTTTTTTTTAGTTTTTGCAAGGCAATGTGAGTCTAAGTGGCTTGTCCAAGGCCACACAGCCAGGTAATTATTAAAGTGTCTGAGGTCAGATTTGAGCTCAGGTACTCCTGACTCCAGGGCAGGTACTCTATCTACTGTGCCACCTGGCCACCCCCAAAATATTAATTTTTTTTATTGATTTTTATATCCTTAGAGAATCAACTTTTCAACAAACTAGCACAACTCTAGATATTTAATTATATTTACACACACACACACATAGTGGTCTAAAATGAGATACTATTCATTAAGTCCTTACCATAGTTCCTGACACAAAAAAATAGATATTTAATAAATGTTCCCTTTTCTTTTCCACTTCTATGCTGGTAAGCCTTCACCTCTCCAGTGAAATAAGGGAGGCAAACTTTTCCTTTTCTTCTTTGTCATTATACTTACATTATTTGTTGTTTTGGTTAATTCTTTTCCGTTAACATTGTGTATATTATTTTCCTCCTATGTTGATGTGCATTATGTAATGTACATTTTCCTGAGTTTCTTTGAAGTTCTATATATGCTTTCTTAAAGTGAAATAATTTTGTTTCATTCATATAATCTTTACAAAATGATCTTTTGATGCTAGTCTTATTATCAGTCTATTTCTTATCCTTCTCCATTTGAAGTTTCCCTATTGACCATATTTGCTGGCATATGCCTCATTCTGTACCACAGTAACACTGTTATTTCATCAGATCTTTGGAATTAAGATTGAACATTGAATTGATCAGAATTTTTCTTTTAGTATTTTTTCTTTGCATTATACAAGCTATTTTGCATATATTGTTTCTCAGTTTTGCTTTTCTTTTCATCAGTTTACATAGATTTCATTTCTCTGAATTTTTGTATTCAGTTTTTATAGCATAATTATGTTCAATTAATTTCATAAACAGAATTTATTCATTCATTCATTCCCCAATTGATGGACATCTATTTGGTTTCTAGTTTTCTGCTACTAGGAAGAGTTCTGTTAAGACCGACCTTTTTTTGGTTAGGCTTCCAGAAGAAGGACTGGATCAAGAACTATTAAAAGTGTAGTGACTTTTTTTCACACAGTTCTCAATTATTTTCGAGTGGTTAGACTGACCAGTACATGGCTCCACCAACAGAGTATTAATATGGCTATATTTCTACCCTTCTATCATTTATTGTTTTGATTGGGTTTCTTCTTTTTTCCTCCATTTTTTCCATTTTGATAGGTATGAGGTAAACTACAAAGCTGTTTGAACATACAGCTTTTCTTTTTTTAAAAAATATATAAATCTAATTTTATTTGAAACCTCATTTAATGTCTTTAAAAATAAAATGTTTTGTATCTAGATTAATACTTAAAGAACAAGTCATTTCTGTTTCATTGCCTTCCCTTTTGGTTGTGGTAAAGTTAGCAGAGCCATAATATTTAGTCCTCCCCCCACACACACACATTTTGCTTTACTGGCATTAAATAATAGTGATTTTCATTTTATTTGTCTTAACTATTACCAGAGATCGACAAAGAGAAAACTTTCTAATTCCAACTCTATGACTTGAATTGTTGGTCTTCATGTTTTCTACTCTGTTCTGATTTTTCTTAAAACTTTTTTTTTTTAGGTTTTTACAAGGCAAATGGGATTAAGTGGCTTGCCCAAGGCCACACAAGGCATTTATCAAGTGTCTGAGCCGGATTTGAACTCAGGTCCTTCTGACTCCAGGGCTGGTGCTCTATCCACTGTGCCACCTAGGTGTCCTCTACTTAAAATTTTTAATTGACATCTTGTTTTTTCCATCATCTTAATTTTTTTAAATACTCCCTTCTCTCTTTCCTACCCTATAAGGAATCCCTTTGTGATAAGACAAAGAAAGGGGGAAAGTAAAATTGAATATGCCATGTTTGACACTATATAATATTCTGTATTCATATTCCCTTCCTCTTCAAAGAAGTTTTCAAAGAAGGGATCTTGCTGATTTTTTTTTTTTGCATTTAATTCTTTTCTACCTTCTAAATTAGTCAATGACACATGTTAGTGGAGTTGTAAATTGTTGCAACCATTCTGTCTCTTTTTTTTTTTTTTTTTGGGCAAGGCAATAAGGTTAAGTGACTTGCCCAAAGTCAGGTAATTATTAAGTGTCTGAGTTTGGATATGAACTCAGGTCCTCCTGACTTCAGGGCTGGTGCTCTATCCACCTAGCTGCTCCTTTTAAATAGTTCTAGATGCCAAGAATTATCCAACCATTTCCAGGCCATCATTTCTGTCCCTGCCTTTCACAGTCTTGTCCTTCAAGTTGGAAAGAACCTCAGTAACCATGTACTATGGAGTCAACTTAAGGAAGCTCATCCAGGTTCTACTGGAACACTTCCAATGAAGGGAACCCAACCATGATTGTTTTAGACAACTCTAGTACTTTTTTGCACATTTCTATTGCTCCTTGTTCTGTTTTTCCAGAGCCAAAAGTCTCATACTTTTATCATTTCCTCTCCACCCTCTAGTAGTCTTATTTCAAGACTTTTCAGAAACTTCTTTATGATACTGGTTATCCTCCTTCGAATGCTGTTATTCTTATCCTTACTCTTCTGAACACAGTATTATAGTTGTGGTCAGACTTGGACAGAGTGCACAGAAATGATCTTCTTTCTTATTCTGCAACTTATATCTCTTAATGTAGACCATATGACCTTTCTTGGCTTCCACATCATCCTGTTGACTCATTGAGTGATGTCATTGTTACAAGATAGCCGTTAGGATGCCACAAAGCACCTCTAACAGTTTTTTATTGTATTTTCAAGTATATGAGATTTCATGGAGAGATGTAACAGCATTAGTTTGACCTGCTTCTCAGAGCTCTAAAGTCACTCCAGTTGAGGGAGAATGAGGATAATCTTCGAAAAAAAAAATTTCAGTTATTCTATACTTGACAAACAGCCATTAGCATAAATATTCTGTAAGCAAAGATGAACCGAAAAAAGGGTTGTAAATATCTATGAAAATTATTTTATATCTATATAGATACATAGATAGGTATATACATATGTGTAGATATGTATGTAATATATAACATATATATACATCTATATGTAATAGTTTAATATATGATAAATTTAGTGTGTACATTTTAAAACTTTTTATTTGTTTCCAGACTTTTATTCTCTTGTATATATTTGTGTTTTAATAATAAAATCATATAACAAAATAAAAATAAAATAATAAAACATGTATAGCATTTTAAGGTTTTTTTGAAGGACTTTGCAAACGTTATCTTATTTTATCCTTGGAATGACCCTGGGAGGTAGGTGCCATTATTTTCCTACTTTTTAGCAGAGGAAACCAAGGAAGACAGAAGCTAAATAACTTGCCCAGGGTCATAAAACTAGTAAGTATTTGAGTTAGGATTCAAACTTGGGTTATCCTGATTGCCAGACAGCATTTGATTTGCTGAGTTACCTAACTGTATGGAAGTACTTTTTAAAAAAGTGCTTAAATGACCCTCTTCTTTTTCTTTTTTTAAAAAATTCACTGTCGCTCAACAGCCTCTCTTTTCATATCTTCTCCCAAATTAAAAACAAATAACTCTTGCAACAAATTAGCATAGTTAAACTAATCCATACATTGGACAAGGTGGTACAATGAATAGAGAGCTAGATCTGGTGTCAGGAAGATCTGAGTTCCAATTCCAACTTAGATGTGTGACCCTGGTAACTCTTTAACCCTCTTTGTCTCAGTTTCCTCATCTGTAAAATGAACTGGAGAAGGAAATGGCAAACTATTGTACTCCTTGACAAGAAAATCATAAATGAAGTCACAAAGAGTCAGACATTGCTGAAACTAACCATTAACAATATATCTTAAGTCCCTCACTTTCTGTGTCAGCAGGTGAGTAGCTTGTAACCTTTCACTTAGAAAAGTTCATTCTAATATGGATAAGCAACATATTCCAATTGTGGAATCTGAGCTCTCAATTCAGCAAATATTTATTTGACACCTATTATATACAAAACATTTTGCAAGACATTAGAATGGAAAAAAAGTATTCTTTCCCTCAAGGAGCTTCTAATCAGTCAAGATAGATATAAAATAAAGGACATTGTTATGTAAACATTAAATATATAATTTTTCATGTTAAAGTATTATGTGCTTTCTGTATGCCTGCCTCTCTCTGTGCTAACTGGTGGGTATTCAAAAAGGAAGAAAATACCTATACTCAGGTACCTCAGAGGAGCAGACCTGGGTGACCTGAGAGGAAGACTATTTTTTTTTTTTTTTTTTTTAGGTTTTTGCAAGGCAAATGGGGTTAAGTGGCTTGCCCAAGGCCACACAGCTAGGTAATTATTAAGTGTCTGAGACCGGATTTGAACCCAGGTACTCCTGACTCCAAGGCTGGTGCTTTATCCACTACGCCACCTAGCCGCCCCGGAAGACTACTAATGAGATAGCATTTCAGGCAGGAACTCACTTCCCAGTCATCTAGATGAAGGGAACACTGAAGACAGGATATTGTAAGGAAGTTTAGAAATTCTAAGGGCTGGAATTAAGAATCATTTCAGAATGATTCAGTCCAGATCCCTAGTAAGTGTGAATTAAAGATTAATGAATGAAAAATCATTCATTAATCATTATTTAGCTCTTTGCCAAACATTGGTGATATAATTAGAAGAGATAGTCCTTGCTTTTATGAAGCTTACCACATAATGAGAGAAGCCAAAACATTGGGGAAGGGTGATTGTAAAAGGGTATTTCGTTCTGGGAAATCCTTGATGATCTGGGCAGTAGATAGAAGTAAAGAGGGAATTGAATTGATTACTATTGCAGAGCAGGAGGTAGAAAAATGCGGATGGGTGTATTGTGTATGACAAAATGGAGGAAAGGTGGTCCTACAATCAGAGTCAGGCTAACTAAACATAGGTGGTTCAACAGGTTGAAGAGCAAAGTGGTGCCAGGCTGTTTCAAAGCTAAGCAGGGCTTGGCCACCTCCCAAGCATGGTCTCTGGAGGCATTGTTGGGAAGGCACAGCATGGCAGGAAATTAAAGTCTTCTTTTAAAAACTACTGTAAGACATCAGAGGGTCTTTGCTGGTGGGACTCAAATACATCAGAAATTCTGAGTCTCTCTGGGCAACAAAAGTCCTTAGAAAGTAGATGCTGCTAGAGACTCAGATCAGCAGTTGACTGTATGCCCCTCTAATGGAATGGCTCCCGAGAGTGTCTCATTTCCTTCCACCTTGGCATGAGACTGTAGAATTGGTGCCAATTATGAGTTCAGCCAGGCATTTGGAATCTGTGTTCTGGATCTTGACTAACACAGACTCATGCTGCTTCTTCTGGCCCATCACCTCACTGCCTAGAAGTGGGAACTTCAATTCATTGTCAGATATCTGGAGTCATCATTATTAAAATAAATAATTAGAGGCCAGTGGTCAGTTTAGTGGATGGAACATTGGACTTGGCATCAGGAAGACCTGAGTCTTCTCTCAGATCATTACTTAGCTGGACAGCCCTGAGTAAATCACTTAACCTGTTTGCTGCCTCAGTTTTCCATATCTGTAAAGTGGACATAATAATAGCACTTACTTCAAGAGAGGATCAAATGAAATAATAACAAATGCAAAACACTTTAAAAACCATAAAGCTTTATCTGATGTCAGTTATTATCATAGTTCTGAAGTCTTTCACAGTTATTTTTCTTTTAATTCTGAAGTGATTTTATAAATTGTCCTCCTGGTTTTGCTCCCTTTGTATCAGTTCATAAAGGTTCTCCCAAATATCACTGAGTTTTTCCTCTATGTTATTTTTTTACAGCTCAGTAATGTTCCATTATGTACATATACTAAAATTTGTTCAGCTCTTTCTATGAATTATGGGCATCTACTTCTTGCAGTATTTTTAAAAATCAAAATTCAGTAATTTGTATAAAGTTATTTTGTGTGTGTGTGTGTGTATGTGTGTGTGTGTGTGTGTATTCCTTTATTTGATTTTTTGGATTTATAAGAAGTTGAAATATTTTTGTGGAACCCATCACTCTTGATTTGAGGAGCTTAGTATGGATAAAGGGAAATGTTTAGTTTCATATAAAGTGAATTAACTTTATATACACACAACATTTTACAATTTCATTTTTGACATAATTTCTTGGGGTTTTTTTGGTTCAGACTTATGATTTCATAAGTTCTGGGAGATTTACATTGCAAATTGACAGCTTGAATTTAACTTAAGAATCTTAGTTGCCTGGGATATTGAGAGCTTACTTCACTAGTTCAATGACTGACTTATATTGCAAGTATATATCACCAGGTGAACTTGAACCCATATCTTCTTCACTCCAAGGCCAACCCTTATTTGACCATAAGTTTTCCTGGCTTCAAGACTGATATTTTCCACCACTGTCTCATTTGCTCTTTTCAAGGATAAATTATCATTAATATGGACAACAAAGCAGTAAGAGCAAAGTCATATTCCTCTGTTGAGATGGCAAGAGTACTGAATTTGTAATCAGGAGAGATCTGAATTTGAATTTTGCCTCTGACCCTTTCTACCTTTAAATATGGACTGGTTTCTTTTTTTATATTTTGTCTTCCCCTTTAAAACAGAAGTTCGCTTGTGGCAGGGACTGCTTTTCTACTTGTATAGAACTAAATTTAGCTGTGGTATACAGTAAATGATTAATAGATGTTTGTTGAACAAATTGTCATGGTAATTTAAATGTGGCTTCATGTTTCAGCCCTGCCACAAACTTTGACAATTTTGGCAAGTCTATGATCCTGAATTTCCACCTTTGCAAATTTTGGAAACAAACTAGAAGACTTTTTTAAGGTCCCTTACTGACATTCTAGCCAGTGAAATTCAAGTGACATTCTAGTCAGAGGAACAGAAACTGCTAGAGGGACATTTTGAATGAAAAATCAACAGACCTTGGTTACTAGGCATGATTTATAATGTAATCAGACATAACTTAAAGGTTTCAAATCCTATGACTGAGAATTATATTAATATTTCTAGGAAATAAGGAAGTTAAATTGTGGAAATTGGCTTGGGAAGGAAGATATTATTTTAAATATGTTAGGTGGAATTTTTCTTTTTCTTTTTCTTTTTTTAGGTTTTTGCAAGGCACATGGCGTTAAGTGTCTTGCCCAAGGCCACACAGCTAGGTAATTATTGAGTGGCTGTGGTCGCATTCAAACTCAGGTACTCCTGACTCCAGGGCCTGGTGTTCCATCCACTGCGCCACCTAGCCACCCCTGAAATTTTTCAATGGACAGGAATTCTGGTCTGAAATCTCAGAAAGAGGGAAGGACTAGGGATAGATATTTTAGAACCATTTATTTGCCAGAAGGTAATAGCTTATTATGTGGCATTAATGTAATCCAGCAAAGGAAGAGAACATGGGAAATAGAGTTGACTTTATCAGTCAATTTGTAGATATAATTTATGACAGCTTCCATGGTTTATTCATTGAAAGGTTCTTTTATGGCATTATTATAATTTATTCAGTTTGTTATTCCATTATCTTTAATATTTTATTGAGTACTTGATATTCACTCCATTGTCATATAAAATTAATATCTATGGCTTGGTAGTTATTAGTGAAGTGATGACTTTATACCTGATATTATTAATCATTTTAGATATTTGTCCTTCAATCTGTTTTATTTATCCTGTACTTTTTCTGGCAGTATTTTTAAAAATCAAAATTCAGTGAACTACTTTGCAAAAAAAATCACCTTGTCAGTAGTAAAATAATGAAGTCAGTATCTTATGAACAGAAGTATTTTTTTTTCAAGAAACCATTAAAATTAAGTAAACTCATTCGTTTTGAACTTTCTATATCAATACATAGTTGGTTAGAATTCTAAGAGTTGGAGGTAAGTGAATTGTAAAAATGTGCAGTGAAGGAAAAAAATGGAAATAGGAGTGTCCTGAATAAAAAATAGGAAGAAGGCTTGCTCCTCTGTCCTTCCTCCTTTCACATTTCTGGCTCAAAGAGAGAGATCTGAATTGAAATAGTTCCTTCATAAATTCAGACATGATTCTTCTCCCAAGATGATTTTAGGTCACATTATAGCAATGGTTATCTAGATTTCTGATTCTAAGACCTTTTACACTCTTAAAAAAAATTAGTACTTCAAAGAGCTTTGTTTATGTGCCTTATCATATTAGATAATAAAAAATGATAAAGTATTTGTTCATTCATTTACAATTAGCCCATTACACATTAACATAATTAGCATTTTTAATGGAAATAAGTATTTTCCAAATTAAAAAACTTTAGTAAAATGCCTGGCGCACTGTTCTGTATATTTTTCTAAGACTCTTTAATGTTTGATTTACTGCAAGGCAGTTGGGTTTTCATATCTGCCCTGCATTCACTGTTTCAATGTTATTTCATTTAAAATATAGGAAGAAAATGTAGCCTCACACAGATATGTAGTTGGAAAAGTGTTAGTATTATTTTAAGAATAACTTTGGGAACCTCTAATTTATAGAAATCTTGATAAGAAAATCACAATTTGGAATTAATATTCCCAAACTCCAGTAAATACTTTGTTCCTTAGTTGACTACTCCCTTCATGTTGTTGTACTTTA
Source organism: Macrotis lagotis (assembly GCF_037893015.1). Lineage (NCBI taxonomy): Eukaryota > Metazoa > Chordata > Mammalia > Peramelemorphia > Peramelidae > Macrotis > Macrotis lagotis. Next base: position 520,543,528 of record NC_133658.1, on the reverse strand, counting down.
AAGGGAACTCATTCCTTGCTCAGTATCTTAATCCTTCCCTTTTGGAGAAATTAGATTAAGGTAAATCATGGCTTAATGTATTGGGTGCTAGAATCAGGTAGACTCATCTTCTTGAGTTCAAATCAGGTCTCAGATATTTATTAGCTTTGTGACCCTGGGCAAGTCACTTAACCCCATTTGCCTCAGTTTCCTCATCTGTAAAATGAAATAGATAAAGAAGTGGCAAACTATTCCAGTATCTTTGCCAGAAAGCTCAAATGGAGTTATGACAACAGAATTGTACCACTTCCTTCAGGTAGTGGACAAGTAGGAAACTACCCTTAGTGGATCACTGTATTTAAGGGTACAACCCATCTAAATTTTGATTACCATGTTTAATCCATTTCCCTAAGGAAAGAATTAATATTTTTAGAGAAGCTATAAAGTTTTAACTATGCTTCCAAAATGGCAAAATGTTTTATATGTCCTCTTATTCCGTTAGCACTTAAAATTATCTGCTGTAGTTTGTTCATCAAAAACTTTGTTCTAAAAACAAACAAAAAGCATGTTGTCCTTTACCTATACCTTCAGACATCAAATCCCCTTATATATTGACCTGTTAATTCTATTCTTACCCATTCAAAAATTTCAGCATAAGTTCATCTTTTAGAACCAAGATTTTCATTCAAAAACAAAAATTTTCTATCCCCAATGCTCTTCCCCTAACTCCAGCTATTCTGTCTGTAGTAATTGTTTCCCTTAAAAAGAAGGGTAACGACTTTTTCCATACAAAATACATGACATAGCATTAAGCAGAGAACTACTGAAAAGAGGTACCTTAGTGCCATAGGAAATATTTAGTGGCAGTAAAAAAAAAAGAAATATTTAGTGATAAAAGTGTCGTAAAGGGAGTGTGCATTTCATTGTCTTCATGAACAAATCTCTTAGAGGCTCAGTTTCTTTACTGGCAGTCATAGTACCTGCCCTAACTACATTATAGGAAATCAGTCTGCTGCTCTTTACTCTAATTTATAAAATACTTTATTATTACCCCAACAGTAAATAAATACTATGATGCTTAGAGATTATTAGTTAGACTCGAGTTTTAGCTTGGGTCATTGCAGAAGAACAGTGCCAGCCACCTGATATGCATCTTGGAATTGGAAAGCAGAATTTTGATATAATTGTACAAACAGCCTTATTTGTATTATTTTGTTCTCATGATGTCAACCTTGATTGGTTTGGGCATCACTACTCAGGGTGTTCTAGTACTTCTTTATTCCTGTCCTCTAAACAATCAATTAGTCAATCAGTCCCTAAGTATTTATTAAGTGCTGGCAAGCATTGTGCTGATGCCTGAAGATTACACACAAGGTAAAATATTTTCTGCTCTCAGGAGTTCATAGTCTAATGAGGGAGAAAACATGCAAATTAACTACATACAAACAAGATATACAAAGCATAAAAAATTAAGTGTCAGCAGAATAAAGACTGAGGAACCTGGGAAACACTGCCAGTCTTGTTTTGTTACTAAAAGTGCTCTATTATGTGCTTCTGTGATATTTCTGCCCCTGCCCTGCACCTAGCAAAAATACAGAGGAGTAGATAGATCAACTTTGTTATATTAATGGAATGATATTCTCTGAAAGTTCTAACTCTGTTAATGTTCAATTTGCATATAGGAACAGAGACTTGAGAATTATAGTTAGTTCTTTTCATTTATGTCTATTTTCACTAAAATGAATTCTTTCCCTGTATGCTCTTTTATGTGAAGACAAATTACTTATAGTATTCATTTATATTTCTGGTCAGTTAATTAATACTGAGGAAACCTGGAAAATTTTAAGTTAATTGAAAACAGGTGCTAGTTAAAATAGTTGGAAAGTTGTAATCTAAGAAGAAGCCAATTTGCCTTTAACTACTCTGTAGAGTAAGGGGCTGAACCTAGAAATGAAATTGTTTTTAAAAAAATATTTTGGCAAAAATACTTTCATATAATCCTGTAATTTGTAATTTTATGCATTTTGTATTACGTAAATTGTTACCAAGGTATTTATTTTCATTTTTTTATTTTTGCAAGGCAACAGGGTTATTAAGTGACTTGCCCAAGGTCACACAGCTAAGTAAGTGTCTGAGGCCAGAACTCAGGTCCTCCTGACTCCAGAGTTGGTACTCACTCCACTGAGCCACATAGCTGCCCTACCAAATTATTACAAAAAATTATTATGACAAACTATCACAGAAAATAGTTTACATAACAACTATTTAATCACAATATGGAGTTGCTCATGCTAAATAAAAAGGGGTCCCATGGGCTTCAGCAGATTGCTGAATGGGTTCATGCCACAACAAAAGTTTAAGAACTCCTTTTGTAGAGTGACTTCTGTTTCTGGTACTTAAATTATTCCTGTTTTAAAGATAAAAAAACTATGATGCTATAATGTTCAGTGACTTGACTCGGCCAGTGGCATAGCTAAGCTAAGAACACTGATCTTATTGAAGTCTACTATTTACACAGTGAAATTTTTTTTGTGTGAAATACAACAGGACTTGCAATTAATTTTTAATAATGAATCTAGAAGAAATAATTGGAAATTTGTGGATCTGTGTGGCTAAGAATTGGGACAGGCCTATTGAAAGAAAGAAAATAAACTTTTTTTTTAAGGACCAGCATTGTGCTAAGCATTTGAAAATATTTTCATTTGCTTCTGACAACTGAGAAATTTGTGCTATACCTTTTTCAGTTGAGGAAAATGAACTAGACATTTAATAACTTTTCCCAGAGTGACATAGCTAAAAAGGGTAAGCTAAATTTGAACTGAGATCTTCTTGATTCCAGGCCTAATGTTATCCAGTAGACCACTAGCTGCCTCTAGGAAGGCAAGAAATGTAGTATAATGGAAAGCTCTCTGGTCCTGGAGTCAAGACATTCTGGGCCTATATTCTAACCCAGATGTTTATTTCCTGTCTGACCTTGGTCAAGTTGCTTAGTCTCTCTAGGCCTCACTTTCCTTTTTTGCAGAATGATGTCACTGAGCTGGATTGGCCCCTGAGGTCCCATCTGATGCTTAATCTGTGATTCTGTGAATGGTTTCAGCTTCTATCTTTTCAAATGCTGTTTCATTTAGGTTTTTGGTTTTGCCTTTTTTAAATGTTAAAAGAAGTAATGCATATGTGGTTGTTTTTCAGTCTTGCTTTGGGGTTTTCTTGGCAGTGATACTAGAATGGTTTGCCATTTCCTTCTCCAATTCATTTTACAGATGAGGAAACTGAGGCAAATAGGGTTAAGTGACTACCCAGGGTCTCACAGCTAATAAGTGCCTGAATTCTGATTTGAACTCATGTCTTCTCAACTCAAGACTCAACTCTAGGTCCAGTGCTCTATTAACTGAATGACCTAGCAGTTCTACATTGGTCTCATTCTTTAATTTTTTTTTTTTAGGTTTTTTTGCAAGGCAGTGGGTTTAAGTGACTTGCCCAAGGCTACACAGCTAGGTAATTATTAAGTGTCAGGCTCGATTTGAACTCAGATCGTCCTGACTCCAGGGCTGGTGCTCTATTCACTGAGCCACCCAGCTGCCCCTCATACTTTAATTATTAATGATCCTGACTATTATAGACTGGGATCATTGATAATTAGACTTATGCACCCTGAAATGACTTTGAATTTTAATGACACTTCTGAAATGGAGATAGTTATTTTGTCCTATATAAGCAGTTGAACTTTGAATAAGCAAAATAAAGAAAATAAAAAATGATTTTGTTTAGTTTGTTTAAATTCTACCCTTTAAAGGCCATTGGATTATGGTTGTAAGGTATGTATGTATTCAGTGGATAGCGGAATGGATTTTGTTTCACTTATACCTGGCAGACATTTGGTGCTCTTCTAGTGGATCAAATGTGTTTTTTCAGTTGTAATATTGCAAATTAATCAGTCACCAGATTAGACTTTGAAGTTCATTCTTACCTGACAGTTTACTTGGCTAATGTAATCAATTCTAAAAAATGTCATTGTTTGTTCTTTATTTTTGAAGACGACCATGACATCAGGAAGGAGATGTCATGACTTGTAAGAGAATTGGATTTAAATGATGGAGGGCTTAAAAAATTACCAGCCTTCCTCTCTTCTCTAAAGTCATCTGAGGTCCAGTGAAGACTGGACTTGGCTCTGGATTCAGGCCTTGGTCTTTTTAAACTAAGGTCTTTCCCCAGTGTCAGTTTATCTGAGACAATATCTATTCTGTAATTAAGGCTAGGTAAGAAATGAGGCAAAGGATGACCTCTTTTACTTTGTCAAAGAAACTGAAATCGATTTGGGAGTGGAAAACCTTCAGGGTTTCTATCTAAAACAGAAACTTCTGCTATTTACACTCAGTCTGAACCATCAGAATCCAAACATTGATCAATGAAACTGGGACCTACTATTGGTTATCGATTAGAGCTAGGGTGATTTGGTTTTAAGACATAGCCCATTAAAAAAAATCTAGGACAAGATACCTCAAGAAATCTTGCTAGGTTTCAGTGATCAAAATTTATATTTCTTTGGGCAGGTATGGATAACGTCTGGTTTCCTGTGTAAAGAGAGGGAGGGAGGAGAAAAAAGGAAGGAAGGGAGGAAAGAGCATAGGAAGGAAGAAGGAAAAGAAGGAAGGGAGGGAGAGGGAGAGAGATGAGTTGCCCAATTGAAACTGGTCTGTTGAGTCCCCAGTGGGGCAGCTGCTATTACTTACAGGTTGTTGCTTGACCTTGGTTCTTGGAAGAGGATCATGACATCAGGAAGGTGATCAAAATGAAAGTACCTTCTGTAGAGAGCTTGTGAGATGCTTTGTAAGTGTCTTAGTTTTCCTTTGTTCTCTCATTATGGCTTATTCTCAATTTTTCACATACATTGGGGAAAAGATCAGTTTCCACATTGGCTAGGTACACGGGAGTCACTGAAGAGGCGATGATTCATTCTTGTCCTTACAAATTACAGGCAGAAAATCTGGAGGGTGCATTATATATGCCACTATGGGAACAAATTCATTGATTTTAGAGTAATAAAAGAGTTGTAAGCAGCCAAAATAAATTTTAGCAGACGTTTTAATTCTGGAAGTTTCTTTAATCTCATGTGAAAGATTTGTGAGTTACAATTTTTTCCTCCTCCTTTCTCACCCCTTTTCACTTCAAATCCATTTGTGTACAGCATAACCTTATTCAAGGTTATGATAGCATAGCATCAACATTTCTTATATTTTCAGATTTTTTAAATTTATTGATTAGGTTTGCTAAATGTTTTCTTTTTAATCTTTTATATGGGATGGCTCTTTGGAAAAGGAGAGGGATACAGAAGAATTTAGGTGATGGGAAAAAACCCAAAGATCTAGGCAGATCAACAAAGCAAATCAATAAGCATCTAGTAAGTTCCTACAAAGTGCCAGGCACCAAACTAAAGTACTGGCAGAAGACAGTTCTTGTTTTCAAGGAGTTTACTCTCTAATGGAGAAGATGACCATGCAAAGAACTTTTACAAACAAGATATATACAGGATCCTTTAGAAATCATCACTTGAGGAAAAGGAAGACAAAGAAAAGCACTAAGATGGAGTAAAGGCTTCTTGTAGAAGGTAGGATGGAGTGAAAATTTAGAGTTAGGAGGTAAAAAGTCTTGTAACATCAAGAAGGCCGGGGGGCGGCTAGGTGGCGTAGTGGACAAATCACCCGCCCTGGAGTCAGGAGTACCTGGGTTCAAATCTGGTCTCAGACACTTAATAATTACCTAGCTGTGTGGCCTTGGGCAAGCCACTTAACCCCTAACCCCGTTTGCCTTGCAAAAACCTAAAAAAAAAAAAAAAAAGGCCAGCAATAATCTCATTATAATGTAAATTTAAAAAAAAAACATTGATGCAGTAGATATAGCTCTAGGACTGCAGCCAGAAAGACCCGAGTTCAAATTTGACTTATTACCCTTTTTTAGGCCAGCTTTTTTCAAGAGAATACCATTTTGCTTTAGGACTGAAACATTCATTACTGAATAATATAACCCCAAACTTGCACTGTTATCTTCTAGACCACCTAGAGATTTACTAAATTCTAGTCAGTATTTATATACCAAACTCCTGTCTACTTTTAAGAGACAGTACCCTTTTGCAGTCTTAAGTCATATGGTTTTTCCATAATTGCTATGTTGAATCACCATCATGACTGGTGTCTCTGCTTCCTACCCTCTAGGACAGTTGAAATTATTTCATTTAATCTTTTCAGTTCAACAAATATCACATAGTTTCTCTTTAGGTTTAGGGGAAGAGGTTAGTTATTTGGGATATCAATAGAAGAAAAATAGCATTGTGCTAGGTGCATTAGTGGAAAATCCAACAGCTCATACCTTCAAGGAATTTCACTTAGGTCATATAGCAAAATTTAATAAAAACTGATATTTGTATGCCACTTTATTTTGCAAAACACTTCTAATGTGCTCTCATTTGGTCTGCATAACATCCTTGTGAAGGAGATATGTTATAGGCAATATTACTTTCATGGTATATAAGATTCTTACGATCATACTTCTTATAAATCTTAGAGGCAAAATTAGAACCAAATCCAGTATTCATATTGATTCCATGGCTGTTATACTTTTCAGCATATACTTTACTGCCTTTGTCTACTGGAGGGTGAATAAATTGCTGCTTAGCCTTTTCTTTCCCAGGCCACATCATTTTCTCTTTAGCCTTACTTCTTAAGGCCTGGGTTCAAATTCATGAATTATTCCAAATCTAACGCAACTTATGTGAGAAAACAATCCGAGACTGACTACAGGGAGAAGAAACCCTACTGAAAACGCCATGGCAGAAGAAGGCCATGAAAGTCAAGTCAGCAAAATGACCTGAGTGAGAGGGAATTGAAGAGATCAATTGAAGAACAAAGGGCAATGGGAATTCCTGTGTCCACAAAGATGGTTCAACAGGAGGTCAGAAGAATTGCGGATGAAAAAGAAGTGAATGATTTCAAAGGAGGACACAATTGTTGCTTCAGGTTCATGAAATGGAATGGACTAAGCATGTATTCACACACCAGACTTGCCCTGTGAACCACAGACCAGAGCACAGGCAGGAGAGCAGACAAAGCCTCTCCTAAGACAAATGAGAATGAGCTGATGGATGGGAGTTTTGACAATGATGAGGATTATATGAATTTTATGATGAAAAATCTGAGTTCAATAACTATGTAATACTTTTTTTTTTTCAAATTTTGGGCTCCCCCAAATTAAGGTGTGTCTTATACAAGGGAGTGTCTTATGGGTAAATACGGTGATTCTCCACAGTGCTGCCTTCAGGAGCTTTCATGGCTACTGGAAACTGTTTTCTTTTGTCCTTTGGCTAGGGAAGTCCTCACATACTTGGGGTAGACATTCCCCTAACTCACTAACAGTTTTGAAGTCTGTAGGTTACTTTCAACCTGGTTTAGTTTGTCTACTAGAGTGTTTACCAGGGTGTAAATGCTGCACAGGTACAGCATGAGAGTTGGGTGAATCAGATGGACACCAAAGGTGAATGAACAGCCCTAAAAAGTCCTCACATCAGAGATTCTAGATCTCTTCAACATCCCAAACACACTAGAGATAAAAATACTATGAATGAAGTAATCCCTTTATGTATGAGGTTTACCTACTAACTGGGAATGTAGATAAGCAAGCATATAAAGAATAGCTTCATAGATTTAAAGCTGTACAAGACCTTGGATACCATTGAATCCATCCCCTTCATTTTACATATGAAGAAAATGAGGCCATATAGATTAAATGACTTGCCTAAGATAACAGTTAATCAAGTATCTGGGATTTGAATTAAGATTTTCCTGACACTAAGGATCATTGATTTATCTACTATATACTATTCTGCATCTCTCTTTATAAATCAAATCTACATGTTGATTATAAATTAGTTTGTGATCAAGGATACTTGCATTTGGGCATATCATGAAAGGCTTCACATAGCCAGTGGTATTTAAGTTGTGTCTAGAAGCAAGAGAGGGAACTTAATGAGGTAGAAGTGAGGAGGGAGACTTAGGAAATGCCAGACTTAGGAAATGACCAGTGCAAAGTCATAAAATCTAAGGGAGATATGTGAGGATTAGAGAGAAAATCTTTTTGATGACATCACAGAATAAAGAGGAATGTTGGAAATTGAAGTAATATGCAGTGAGACTGGAAAAATAACTGAGACAAGCTTGGGAAGGACTTTAAAAAGCTGTACTGAAGAGTTTATAGCTGATGTTAGAACCTCTCTGAAGATGTAATATTATGTTCTGGGGAAAAAAAGGAAATAGACTAGCTTCTTTAATTTACACAAAAGTAAACTGAGGCCCGAGGATTTTATTTGCTCAAGGCAAATAGCCAGTTAATGACAAGACCAGGACTTAGAATGCATACTTTGAGTCTATTTTTTATTTGACAGTACCTACTATACAATTTAGCACAACTTATATTGTTTTAGCCTTTAATTGCTTCCTTTAAAGCATGTTACTTATCCTCATGTAAGTCATAAACTTGTGGCAGAGACCGTGTCTTATGATTCTTTTATTGCCCTTGAAGTGTTAGGTAATGACTAATACCCCACCAAAAAATTGTTACTTAATTGATTGTTTCCTCTCTTGATTATGGGTTTAATGCTGTTCAAGTGAGTTACATTATTGGGTTTTTTTAACTTGTGTATTTTTTTTCTTGCCTTTGGGAAAAATTGAACACAGCAGAATTTTCTTTTATCTTTGTATACTTTTGCATTTGTATGTATTTTTCTCCTAAGTTTCTCTTCTATATTATATTAATTCTATGTTCATTAAAAACTTTTATAGAGAGGAAACCAGTTTTAATAATGCAATCTAGTAATCTGCAATTTTTGATTTTAGTTGACAAGGCCACACAGCTAGTATGTGGCAGAAATGTCAGCCTAGGTCTCCTTAACTCCTAGCTAGACTTTATCCAATATACCCTACTGCTTATCTAATCATTACATTAGATAATTTAATAATGACAACTTGCCTGGGATGCTGTGCTTAATCATGACTCTGTCAATTTTATTACTATCCCAGAGGGTGATGCTTTCAGTTAATGTGTAAAAAACATGTTGAATTTAATAGAGAATTGGACTATATTTCTCCAAGGGATGGAGGACAGACCCGTTGATAAGGAAAATATGTCAGAATTTAAACTGTAGTTGGAAATCTTTCTGGCAATTTCTGTAGCTGAATGGTAAGTAGAATGGTGAGATAACTGTTTTTTTTTTCTTCTTTGTCTACCATAGAAACTTCATCTTGAGGGTGGGAGTGAGGAAGGAAGACCAGAGAAGGAATATATGCAGAGGACAACTATCAACTTTGCACTGAGGTTAGACTGTTTGTCTCTTGTATTTAAGTCATAAAGAAAAGATTCAAGACTAAGTTCGATATAGATTAAAAGGAAATGCTCACATTTTCTGTATGTATAAGAATCTGGATTTCAGAAAATTCATTCTAATTTACCAATGAACCTTTGAAAAACTGATAATATGTTCATATCATGTTTTATACAGGGTCATTATCATCCAAGGGCCTACCTAAACCAAAGAGAAAAGTCATGGAGAGGGGTAAGTTACTCTTTACCTGTAGGTGGTGTTAATGTTACCAAGTTATTTTAGAATTAGACTACCCCCACGACAGATAATTCTATTTTTAATGCCAAGTTTTTTGGTGGGAACTTATTTTCATCTGCTGTTTGTGTCACAAGGTTTGTACATGAGGGTAAATTTAACCTTTTCCCAACCCCAGGTATATGAAGTAAATGATCTGGAACAAACCGCATCCAGCTAATATAATAATTTATGACCTTGTATAAGCAAGGACAGAAACATATCTCCCTCTTCCCTTTTCCCTCCTTCCTTTTCATTTCTTTCCCTTTGGAGAGCTACCATACAGTCTCTGATGAAGGATAAAAGGGAACTCTTAAGTTAATCCTGGTCCTAGTTAGTAATAACTCTCCCCCTCAGACTTTTCCCATACTTACTATTCTTTTTTCCTACAACTCTGTAATAGTTATGGTGTAATGTTGCATATTATAGTTATCTGTGTTTGTGAATTATTCTTCTACCAAGTGGTAAACTCCTTGAGGATAGGGATCATTATCTTATCAAAAGTTTGCCTCTTTCCTGTGAGCTTTGCATGTAGGTACTTAAGTGTTTACCAAGAATTATGAAGAACCCAAGTTCATTTGTTCATTTTGTTTGTGTTTATTCATCTGATAACCTATAAAATTAAGGTTTAAAATCAACCTAAAATTGTGATTTCACCGTAGAATCAATTTAGGAAGATCCACTAGAGTACATATAGAATTCTGTAGTTCAGATTGGTAGATGATTTTGTTTCTATTGATATGAAAGAAACACAAGAAAACATGAATTAATGACCAGTTAGGTTTTTTTTTTGTTTTTTTTTAGGTTTTTGCTAGGCAATGGGGTTAAGTGGCTTGCCCAAGGCCACACAGCTAGGTAATTATTAAGTGTTTTTGAACCTAGGTACTCCTGACTCCAGGGCCGGTGCTTTATCTACTGTGCCACCTAGCCTCCCCGACTAGTATGTTCTTACCAGAGAGTAACGGAAACACTCATAGTGGGTGTGAATGGGCTGCTGCATATCCACACAAGTAGGAGTTTGGAGAACAGGGATAAAGAATGTCATCAAGGGGCAGCTAGGTGGCACAGTGGAGAGAGCACCAGCCCTGGAGTCAGGAGGACCTGAGTTCAATCTGGCCTCAGATACTTAATAATTACCCAGCTTTTGTGACCTTGGGCAAGTCACTTAATTCCATTGCCATAAATTAAAAAAAGAATTTAAAGGAAAAGAAAATGGTCCAGGGATGATACATTAGTACTGTTGGGATGTCAGAATAAAGGGAAAAGACTTCCACACACCCTTGTGGAAAATTTACAGGACAGACAAATGTTGCACTGAGAAAGCATTATGGAAAGATGACATGCACAAATCTGAGAGGGTACTTTTAACTGCTCCTGTTTAATCTTGCTTACTCTAGAATCTCTGATACTGTCAGCTGTCCATAAGTATATTTAGTGAAGACGTGTGATCTTAAGGTTTGTTTGCAGGATAATCTTTTTTGTTGTCCAAGTCACCAAATGCATAAATCAATTTAATCAATTATAAATCCCAGGCCTTGCTGGAAAGCACAATAGAGTTAACTTTGTGCAACACCTTCACTTTGCTATTGAGAGAAAGGAGGTTCAGAGAGTCCAAGTGATTTATTCAGTGTCACACAGCTCATTCATTACAGAACTAGTATAGAACCTAGGTTTTCTGACTGCCAGATCGGTACTTCCCTCTGTCCTTTCCCTTTGCCCCTTTGTTCTAATTTAAACAAATAGATCCTCAACCAAGACCTTCAAAGCACCTCATTGTGGTAGAATGTTGGCTTTGAGTTCTTGTGTCAATAGAGAGTACAAGCTATGGATGCTCATGAAAGCCCAATTGAGTCTACTTTCAGAAGACCAATCTGGTTTAATACAGAGAAACTCCTTATCAGTAGGTTGGCCACTCAGTGATGGTATTTGAAACTGGTAGAACATGAAGCAAATACAATATTAAACGACCTTCACTTTGTGCTCCATCCTTCCACTTTGACATTGCCAGTGTCAGTGAAAAGAAAGAAGGCTGAAGGTGCTCACCTAGTTTTAGACTAACTATAAACTTAAATGGAGTGTGTAGTATGCTGCGTGTGAAATCCTTATCTTGTGAACAGTAGGTAGATACAATCCTGAGAAAACTGAATTGTGGTTTTCCACGAGGTTTCTATCAAGTTAAACAAAGAAGAGATACTTCAGCTAAATAGAAGACTCAAATTCTTGGAGAAACAAATAAAGGAATGGACATAGTTAGTGTTATCCTGGACTCAAAGGAAACAATGCATTTGCTCATATTGCCTTACAGAGATCATGACTAAATATTTATAATCATTAAATAATAATAGCTCAAATTTGTAGCAAAAGTTTGCTGTGTTTTCCATACATTATTGCACTTGATTCTTGATTGCACAAGAGACAAGTACTATTATTTTACATATTTTATAGATGAGGAAGCTAAGATTCAGGGAGGGAAATGACTTGCCAAGGGTCACACAGCTAGTGTCAGAGGTGGGATTCATGCCCATTTTTATGCATATGCTTCTTTCAGGTCTGTCTTTGCCCTTTCTGGAAGAGTTATGAGCAGTGTTATATAGAGTATATACAGTTTAGTGACTTTGGTGGTTGGTATAGTTCTCAACTACCTTCCCAAATGTTTAGGTTACTTCGTGACTACACCAACAGAGCATTAGTGGTCTATCTCAAATACTTTCTAGTACTATGATCCTGGATAGTCACTGAATCTCTCTTGAGCCTTGATTTTCCTTATTTATAAAATGAGGATAATAGTTTTGTCCAATGTTCCAACATGCAGAGGTTCTGTGAAAGAATTTCACTGACCCAGACTATCTCTCAGTTGAGGAAACTTTTAATGCAAGCTGCATTTAATGCAGGATGGGGTATAACAGTAGGGGGAAGGTTTTTGGTGTGGGATGGGTTTGGAGAAGGGTCCTTAAAATGTTTTTGGCAGGTGTAAGCAAGTGGTTAGGGTACAGCTGGTCTTAGGATGCAGAAGGCACCTCAGGGAGGATGAAAACATATTTATCACAGGAAATACTAGATTTGTAAACATGTTTTCCAAAATTAAAGTTTTGGAGTACAACAAACTCAGAGTAGAGAGATTTGGGTCTCATCAGTGGCACTTATTTCATGGGGTGGTTTTGAATATCAAATGAGATAGTCACTTTATTAATTTTATAAATATTAAATGTTTCTTAATTATTAGACCATCATCAGAGAAATTTTCTGTAAAGATTTTTAGCCTAGACTAGTTTGATTTATGCCAGACTATTTTGTAGTTTTCTGAACAGCTTTTCTCCTTACTCAAGTAGACTGACTTTGGGTTTATCAGTGTGTGCCAGTACTGTTAGATTGCTTCCTGCTCTTGTTTACCTAATGTGTTCCATTGATTAGTTTTACTGTTTTAATTAATGCTCAATTCTTTTAAGGATTACTGCTTTTGAGATATGATTCTACCAAGACCTTTTTCATTTCTACTTTCATTTAGAGACTCTTGACCATTTTTTCCTCCAAGTGAATTTTTTTTTTTCATTTGTGTCTAGTTCTATAAAGTAACTCATGTTATTTTGATTGGAATGGCACTAAATCTGTAAATGAATTCAGATAGTATAATTTTTATAGTTTTAGTACAATCCAACTAAGAATGGCTTATTTTTTTATTTCTATAAAGAACATTTGTATAAATTCTGAATGTGTCTTAGTAGGTAGGGCCCCAGGTATTTTATCTGTAATTATTGTGTCTTTCCTTATTCCTTCAAATTTTTTTACCTTATTTTACCAAATAATTAACATTTCTTAAGTGATATCAAATAATAATTTGAAGTAAATATCCTTGCTTTATTCTTTCTCTTATTGAAAAGATCTCTTATGTTTATCATAGATAATACATACTTTTATATGCTAATGAGATTAGAAAGTAATATATTTGTGCCTATGATTTTTACTGTTTTTTAACATCAGTGAGTACTGCAGTTTGTCAACTTTTTTGCATGTATTGATATAATGCATTTCTTTTGTTATTAATATGGCCTATTATCTTTATAGCTTACTTAATGTTATATGAATTCCTAGTATCATTCCAACAAGGATGTAGTATATAATCTTTTAAGTATGTCACTGTGTGATCTCTTTTCTAACATTTTATTTTGTAGTTTGAGTCAATATTAAATAACTTATTTGTCTGTTATTTTATTTCTTTTTCTCTTTCCCTTGTTTGAGTGTCAGAATCATACTTATTCCTAGAAGAACTATGTGAGAATTACTTAATTTTATATTTTTGGCAAATATTTTATGGAAAGTTTTACATATTTTTTCTTGGAATGTTTCTTTAAATTAATATGTACTCTCATCTCAGTTTTTCTCTTTGAGAATTCACTTATGGCTTATTTTATTTCCTTTTTTGAGATCTGAGTAATTTATAATTTATATTCTTTATGTTATATATTCCATTAATTAGCATTTTATATTTAAGTATATATGTATATAAAATATATTTATCTCTTGATTTAGTGATGTTTTGTTTCATGTATTTGAGTAAGATTTACTAACAGTTTCCTTCATCTGTCATTAATTCTTTTTCATTTTTCTTTTTTAGATTTTTTCAAAGCAATGGGGTTAAGTGTCTTTTCCAAGGCCACACAGCTAGGTAATTATTAGGTGTTTGAGGCTGGATTTGAACTCAGGTACTTCTGACTCCACTGCATCACCTAGCAGCCCCTGTATTTTGTGTTTTTTAAAAAAAAAATATTGGGTCTTAATTTTTTTTAGTTGCAAGACCAGTTCATTGATACTTGCTTCTTTGGTTAATGAAAGTGATTACAGTTATAATTTTTCCCCTTACGACTTATTTGACTACATCCTATAAGTTTTAGTTTGTAGTCCTGTTACTTATATTTTCCTTTGATAAAAGTCTTTATTGTTCTGTAATTCATCATACTCTTTTAGAATTATATTATTTTATATTCATTTAACTTTGAATTCCTTCTTCAGATTTACTTATTGTTTATAGTTCTTATTCTGTTTAGTTAGTAAAATATATTTGACATATTTACTTTTCTGTATTTATGAGGTCTTTGTAGCCTAGTGATATGATCAGTTTTGTGATAAAGGTATCATACAAAAGTAAGAATTATTTATTCTTTTCATGATCTCATTTAGTATTTACCAGAGATCTAATATACCTAACTTTTCCAAAATTCTGTTCTAGCTCTTTCCTGTTTATTTTTCCTTTGATTTTTTTCTGTAAGGGGATTATATCTTTGCTTTTTAATGAGATTTTGTTTGAAATTTAATAGTCAATGTAATTTGGTATATATTCATATCTAACATTGATTTTCTTTTATTATCTATTGACTCTTTAAGCATAATGTAACTCTTTTAACTATGTGCTTTAATTGCCTTATCTGAGATCATGATTACCACATCTACTGTTTTGAATTCATCTGTGATATAAAGATAAGACTTCACTTCAACATCTTAATTGCTTGTGAATCATTATGTTTCAAGTGAATTTCTACTTTCTAATCCATGTCACTCACTACCTTCCTGTTTTATGGATGAGTTCATCCTATTTCCATTCATGGTTCTCATTGATAGTTGTATTTTTCCATTTCTTATAACCTCTTTTAATTTTCTTCCTTTGCCTTCCCTTTCCTCTTTTACAAAATAAAATAAGAGATTAAAAGAAATAGAATTCATGCTAATAATCTATAATTAGAGTTGTCTGATCCTGTTCTTCTAATCTTTTTTCCCTCCACCCTTTTGATTAGTCTTCTGTAGTTGTTTGTTTTGCTTTTGATTATTCCCTTTTCAATTCTCCCTTTCTATGAAACTCTTTTCTCTCTATTCCTCTTTTCCCATTGACTTGAATGCATTTTTAAAATTTTTAAATGCCAAATTCTGTGTGTGTGTGTGTGTATTCAGTTCTCCTTTGTTCTCTTCAGATAAAAAGGGAGGTTCATGTTATACTACTTCTCTCTACTACTTCCTCCTTTTGTGAATAATCTCCTGCTTCTTGGATTTATTTTGCATAGTCCTCTATGTGTACAAATCATTTCTGTGATAAAACAAAGCTTTGGAGGGCAGGAACTATTTCATTTTTGTCTTTGTGTCCTTAGAAACAGATGTTTGGCACATACTAGTGGCTTAATACATGCTTGTTGGTTTGGTTGACATCTAGCAGCAAAGTAATACTAAAATAATTATGTTGTAGGACTTCTTTCACTAAAAAGAGTGCAGTAGTTACCATATTAGTGTGACTTCAAAACTTATTAAGTAATTTCAGGCTGTTGAATAAAACAAAGAAGAGATTGAACTACTTTAAATTATTTATTTTGTGAAAAACAGTATTCTTTATCCTTTGGGAAGCTGCCAAAATGAATTCATTATTGTCTGTGTGTTCCAGACCCACATTTTCAGTGTTTGTTTCTTTGGATAGTAAAAAGCAGATTTGTCTAATGTTGGGTTTCCTCCATCACTGGGTGGGGCACATTCTTTGGTAGAAAGCTCTAAAGTTCTGATTTACTCATAGGAATCCCCACACTCAAGATTTTGGTGAAGATGGAGCAGTTTTTTGACCACCTCTCACGAGAGTTTTAATTGCTGTTTAGCTCAGGCTTTCTTAAGGGGACAACTTCCAAGTGCTCCAAATGAAATTAGAAGGCACAGGTAAGCCATATGGAAGATTTGCTCACATGTTTGAGGCAAATAAAGGAGCTGGTCCAGGTGGTTTTATTGCGTGTTTAAATACAACCAGAAACATTTCATGGGACATTTGGTTTGAAGAAATATGCTATAAAAATCATTCCATGTTTTTATGGTCATGTAAGAGATTGTAAATTAAGTCCATAAAAACCAACCAAAAGTGGATATATTAGAAGTAGAGAGTAAGTAAATGAAATTTTTCATTAGATTATCATTGTTGCCCATTATTAGCTATTGTCTTTCTACTGTTTGGGCATCTGAAATCCATTTCACTGTATATTGGCTTACCTGGTAAATCACAGAATTACAGATTTAGAGCTGCAAACAATCTTTAAGGTCAAATACTCTAATACATAATTAAAGCTTGAATCTTAGCTGCAACAAGTGAAAGTCTTAAGATTCCAGGAATGGGGAAAACACTGCAACTTGAAATACTTCATATTCCTAACAGTTGTGTATGTAAAATAGTCCTATGTGAAGTCAACAAGGATACATTGACTCTCTTCTTTTTTTTTTTTCCCTTGAGGCAAGGCA
Organism: Macrotis lagotis; assembly: GCF_037893015.1. Classification (NCBI taxonomy): domain Eukaryota; kingdom Metazoa; phylum Chordata; class Mammalia; order Peramelemorphia; family Peramelidae; genus Macrotis; species Macrotis lagotis. The sequence goes on along the minus strand of NC_133658.1, from coordinate 520,526,655 downwards.
AATGGGGTTAAGTGGCTTTTCCAAGGCCACACAGCTAGGTAATTATTAAGTGTCCGAGCCTGGATTTGAACTCAGGTACTCCTGACTCCAGGGCCAGTGCTCTATCCACTGCGCCACCTAGCCGCCCCTATTGACTCTCTTCTGAACAAAAAACACTAATAAGTTTGTTTCAAGACCATATTGCTAGACCCAAGATGGCATAGTAGCAAATTATTTTTATTTTATTTTATTTTTTAGGTTTTTGCAAGGCAAATGGGGTTAAGTGGCTTGCCCAAGGCCACACAGCTAGGTAATTATTAAGTGTCTGAGACTGATTTTGAACCCAGGGACTCCTGACTCCAGGGCTGGTACTTTATCCACTGTGCCACCTAGCTGCCCCTTAAACATTTATTTTAAAAATTTTTTTCCTAGGGGCGTCTAGGTGGTGCAGTGGACAGAACAGCAGCCCTTGGCGTCAGGAGTACCTGGGTTCAAATCCGGCCTCAGACACTTAAAATAATTACCTAGCTGTCTGGCCTTGAGCAAGCCACTTAGCCCAATTTGCCTTGCAAAAACCTTAAAACAAACAAATAAACACATAAATAAATAAATAAATGAAAGTTTTTTTCCTTCCTACCATCCCCTCCCCTTACCGTAGAATAGCAAGTAATCTGATATAAGCTATGCACGTACAATCTTGTTAAATATTTCCCTATTAGTTGTGCTGTGAAAGGAGAATCAGAATAAAAGGGGAAAACCATAAGAATAAAAAAAACAAAATAAATTAAAAAAAGTAAAACCTGCATGCTTTGATCTGTATTCAGATTTCATAGATCTCTCTCTGGAGGTAGATGACATTGTCTATTGCAGGTCTTTTAGAATATAGATAGTGTATTTCAAGAAATTTTAAAAAGAAACCTATCCAGTTCTCCTTGAAACAGGACAAAATAGAAATGGGAAGAATCCATGTGTCACTTCCTATTAGAAACCTTAATATAAAACTTCTAGGAACATTGTAGTCAAAATATAGAGCCTCTAGGTAAAAAACATACATATATACATATACATACTGTATATATATGTGTGTGTGTGTGTGTGTGTGTGTGTATGTGTGTGCGCACACACATATATATTGCAAGCAACCTCAAAGAAAAATTCAGTTACAGAAGGACTACAACCAGGATCAAACATGATTTATTCTCTACTGTCATAAAAAAATACAATATTCCAAGGCAAAAAATAACTTATCTAGCAAAAACTTAGTTAAATCCTACAATGACATAGAGAACTTCCAAACATTCCTGATTTAAAAAAAAATTAAAAAACCAGAGCTATGTGGAAACCTTTATTCAAACTCCGGTGTTAAGAGAAATATAAAAATGTAACAAATGAAATATTGTAAAAGACATTAATCATACCAAGCACTGATATGTCATCTGTTTTATACAGGTACTGTGCTAAGTGATTTAAAATATCTCATTTTATCCTTACAGCAACTGTTGGAAGTAGGTGATTTTATAATCCCTGTTTTACAGTAGAGGAAACTGAAGCAAAGAGTTTAAGTGAATTTAATCAATTTCTTATTTTCTATTATGGGGAAATAATACATGTTTCCCCTGACTTCTATCATCATCAGAGGTTATAGAAGGAATCTATTTACACAAGTATTGGAAATGGTTTCATTCTATCTTAAGTTTAAGAGAAGACCAGAAAGAGAAGAGAAAAATAATATAGTCGAGGAAGGAGAAGGAAGGAAAAGGAAGGTCAGGGGAAATTACCTTTATAATGGCAGTGCACAAATAGACTTCTGTACAAAGAGGAGAGGATGGTTAGGAGGAACAAGCTGGTACCTGAATATTACCCGCATTCTCACAATCTCACTCTGAATTGGACAAAGAAGGGAAGACTATACCCATGGTTGGGTATAGAGATACATGTCACTTAACAGAGAAATGAGTGGATGGGGGAGGGGAAAGAGAATAGAATAAGATGGAGAGTAAATTCAGGAGAGATTAGTCCTAAACAAAACAAAATCCCAAAAACCTCTAAGAAAATACAAAAATATTTGCATCTATTTTAGAGGATGCAAAGAATGGAAGTACCCATAAGTTCTTGAATGGCTGAACAAGAAATGGTATACAAATATGTGGAATACTATTGTGCTGTAAGAAATTAAGGAAGTGAGGGTCTATTTGGAAAACCCCTCCCTGAGTAAAACTATATTCATAAAAATAATTGTTTCAAACATGTGTAAAGTAGCTGGACAATAAAATTAAAATTTCATGTTTATAATATGAAGACTCTAGAAATATCTTCATATATTGGAAAGCTCTCTAGAAAATTGGGGTATAGGGGTGGCTAGGTGGCACAGTGGATAAAGCACCGGCCCTGGAATCAGGAGTACCTGGGTTCAAATCTGGTCTCAAACACTTAATAATAACCTAGCTGTATGGCCTTGGGCAAGCCACTTAACCCCATTTGCCTTGCAAAAACTTAAAAAAAAAATTGGGGCATAAATTCCAACCCTTGTGACCAAGAGCAAGTCCCTTTCACTCTGTAGATCTGAGTTTCCTGGACTTTAAAGGGAATCCTTCAAAACTGCAATTTGGAAGACCTGAGCTCAATGTGGCCTCAGATACTTGTTGTATAATTTTGGGCAAGTCACTTAATTACTGTTTGTCTTTGTTTCTTCAATTGGAAAATAGTTACTAAGTGTCTATGGTCAGATTTGTACTTGGGTCTGCCTGCAGGCCCAGGGTTCTTTTTGCTGTGGGACATTCTCATACTGGGTCCTACTTTATTCAGAGGGACTGAATAACAATGGAGTTATTTTTCCCTTTCCCTTTTGCTAACAGCAAAAAAGATAAGGCAAGAGCTAGGTATTAGTTACTAATTGTAATAATGCCAAGGATGGCTATTTCCTTCCTGAACAACTTATACATTCCAGAAGAAATGATAAAAGTTTAGTGTTTCCTCCAGGGTTACATTGTTCAGAAAGCCTTCCTCACAAAAATATTCTGAAAGTGACTTTTTCCTTTATGCTTTTATGCTTAAGTAGAATTTGTTGTTTTAGCATGTTTGTTTTCTGTCCCAAGATGTCTTTATCAAAATATACTACTCTTTATCTTAGTCATATATATATAGTTGCGATATTTTTCTTGTTTTTTTAATCAATTTTTATCTTGTTTTCATCAATTTTTCTATATAGTATTACTAAAAATTGTTGGATCAAGTTGAAAAACAATTCATTAGTTAAATATTGGCATATCATGTAACATTCCAGTGAAGTAAAAGAGTGATAGCCTTTTTGTACCAATGTCAAGGTCAAACTATTTTTAGAGTTAATTTTAACCCTAACTCTTGGCGGCTGTGCCTGAAATTCTAAATGCTTTTATGTTGAATTTGTTGCATAGCTTACATTTGTTATTGAATATCCAGTAAGCCATTTTATTTTATTTTATTTCATTTTATTTATTTACTTTTTTTAGATTTCTTTGGCAAGGCAAATGGGATTAAGTGGCTTGCCCAAGGCCACACAGCTAGGTAATTATTAAGTGTCTGAGACTGATTTTGAACCCAGGGACTCCTGATTCCAGGGCCGGTGCTTTATCCACTCCGTCACTTAGCCGCCCCTATTTTATTTTTTTAATGATGCCTGTTTTCCAGAATACCCAGCATGGGAAAAGAAACTTCAAAATGCAACATTGATGACAAATGTTTTCATTTTTTCAAATATTAAAACTTGCTCTAGTTATTTTTTTATTTGTTTTTGTTTTAGGTTTTTGCAAGGCAGTGGAGTTAAATGATTTGCCCAAGGTCACAAAAGCTAGGTAATTGCTAAGTTTCTGAGGTCGGATTTGAACTTAGGTCCTCCTGACTCCAGGGCCAGTGCTCTATTCACTCTGCCACCTAGATGCCTCTCTGGTCATTTTTAATCTATTGCAAGTATGGTTATTGTTGTTGATCAGTCATTTCAGTCATGTGGGACTCTTTGTTGCTCCATTTGGGCTTGTGAAAGATACTGGAGTTATTTGCCATTTTCTGCTCCTTCTCATTTTTACAGATGTAGGAAATGGAGGCAAATGGATTAAGTGACTTTCCCAAGGTTACAAAGCTATTAAGTATCTGAGGCCAAATTTCAACTTAGGTCTTCCTGACTCCAAGCCTGACACTCTATCCACTGTGCCATCTGACTTCACAAGTCTGGTATTCCAGGGCTTTATCCTGTCGTGGACTCCCAGAAGGCTATATCAAAACATATTGGAAGGTTCTACCAGGCTCCAAGTATGGGACCTATCCATGTTTAGTATCAACTCCCAGACTGATCTAAGGTCAACTCCACCAGTGGGTTGGACACTGGATAATGAATTCTTTGGCCATGGCAACTCAATGAAAGGCAGCATGATTGAGTAGATAGCATCCTGAATATGGTACCTGGAAGACCTGAAATTTCCTGAATTATTAAAAAATGGTTTTATATATTTCCTATTTTCTCTATATCCCTTTGTCTCTAAGAAAATCATCCCTTGTAATAATTTTTTGAAGATTGAAAAATCTCTGCAAACTCAAATGATACTGTATGTCCTTTTAACTTTTTAAAACTGTGGTGGACCCCTTTATCTCTGTAAGAAATCAACTTGAGTCTATATTTCTATTTTTGTCCTTATTCCCAGTTTTAGACCTGTGGGAAAATATTAAGCATTTTTTTCAAGTTCTATCCCCAGTTTCTTTTTACCACCAAATAGTCCTAATAAAGTCAATGTGGTAGAGTTCTCAGTGGTCTTCCAAATGTCATTTTAAAAGTCCTAGATAGTTCTTTCCTTCAGCACAGTTCTTAGATGGTTCTGAAATTAAACTCTGGTAAAGATTGGAGAGAAGTGATACAGGCCTTCTATAGCTTTTAGATGCTGAAGATCACATCAACCCCAAATAAAATAACTATGAAAATTCAACAAATGATAGTTTTCAGCATTTATAATAGCTAATTAGTAATAGGTAATATTTAATAGTGCTTTTAATGGGCTAGACTAAGCACTTTACAATTATTATCTCATTTATCAACTTCAGATTATGGTTCTTTCCCCCCCTTCCTCTAAGTTATTATTTTTAGCATTTTAAAAAAAATTTGAGTTCCAGATTTTTTCTTCGCTTTAACATTTCCACATTAATCATTTCACAAAAAAAGATAAGAAAAATAAAATGAAAAAATATATATTTTAGCTTGCACTCTTTGTCTCCCTGGAAGTGAATAGCATTTTTCTTTATGAGTTTATTGTCTTGGATCTTGGAGAAGCTAAGTCTTTTTAGAGTTCATCATCATTACAATGTTGCTTTTACTGTGTGAAATGAACTCACTTCACTCTGCATCAATTCATATAGATATATTTAGGTTTTTATGAAAGTATCCCTCTCATCATTTCTTATAGCACAATAGTACTCTATCATAATCATATACTATAGCTTGTTCAACCATTTCTCAATTAACAGACTTCCCCTCAATCTCTAATTCTTTGCCGCCATTAAAAAGGACTGCTATAAATATTTTTTTTACAAATAGGTCCTTTGCCTTTTTTTTTTACTGTCTGGTTTTTCTTTGATTTATTTGGAATCCAGCAGACCAGTTGTCCAATCCCTTTATTGTCTCAGTCCTCCCGACTTCAAGACCAGGGCTCTATCCACCATGCCACCTAACTTCCCCACTTGTAGGTTTTTTTACTTGTATTTCCTGCTTTTTTTTTTCACACTTGTTGTCTTTGTGCTCATTGTTTTGCATTTATTACCAGTATATTAAGTTCCTTTTTTTTCAACGTTCTGCCCAGAAAAGATTTTTGAATAGTACTGAATTCAAATTCAAAGTGATCTGGTTTGCAAAAGTGAATGGAGAGGCAGCTAGGTGGTGCAATGGATAGAACACCAGCCCTGAAGTCAGGAGGACCTAAGTTCAAATTGGGCCTCAGACACTTAATTAATAATTGCCTAGCTGTGAGACCTTGGGCAAGCCACTTAACCCCATTGCCCTAAATAAAATTTTTTAAGAAGTGATTGGAAATCATGCTGCTGAACCTAAGTTTGGTCCTTCTTAAACCTGAGACTGACTATGGAAAGGAAAAAACAGCAGAAGATGGCCATGAAAGGCAAGTCAGCAAAATGACCTGAGTGAGAGAGGGAATCAAAGAAATGGATTGAAGAATAAAAGACAGTGGAAATTCCTGTATCCACAAAGATGGTTCAGCAGGAGGCCAGAAGAATTGCTGATGAAAAAGAAATTCCTGATTTCAAAGGAAGAGACAATTGGTGCTTCAGGGTCATGAAATGGAATGGACTAAGCATGTGTCCACGCACCAGACTTGTCCAGGGAGAGCTTGTGGACAACCACAGACCAGGGCATAGACAGGAGAGTAGTCATGGTCTCTCCTATGGCAGTGATTCATCATCAAGCACAGATGAAGACAAGCTAATAGATGGAAGTTTTGAGAGTGACGAGGAGTTGTATGAATTTTGTGATGAAGAAACTTGAGATCAATAACTTTATGTAATAGTTATTTTTCAAATTTTGAGCCCCAAAATTAAGGTGCTTCTTCTACATGGGGTAATACATGAGTTGATATCTCAAAATTTAATTTGCATTTTTCTAATCAATAGTAATTTAGAGAGTTGTTTTCATATGATTGTAGTGAGCACTAATTTATTTTCTTTTAAAAACTGTTCATGGTGTACCCATGTCTACTGGCTCTCTTGCCAGCAGCCACTCACCTCTCTGCCTCTCCATGGTGCTGCTGCACTCTTGCCACCTGCTCTCTGGAGCTACCTCCTTCCACCTAGACCTTGGTGCCACCGCCCCTAGAGCCAGCTCCTGGTGGACCCATGTAGAAATGCCCCCACCACCACCCTATCTTGGGAGTGACAGAAGCACTTAAGAGAACACCAATAGCAAGATGAGTCTGGGAGTTGGGGCCTGCTGAGATGATAATGGCAAGCCCTATATTCTTCCAAGTGACAGTAAGGCAGAGGTCCTAATTGCAGGGAAGAACATGGACAAAGAGTATCTGCCCATCGGAGGACTGACTGAGTTTTGCAAGGCATCAGCAGAGTTGGCCCTAGGAGAAAATAAAGAGGTTCTGAAAAACAAATGTTATGTCACTGTACAAACCATTTCTGGAACTGGAGCCTTGAGGGTGGGAGCAGTTTTCAACAACGGTTCTTCAAATCCAGTCGAAATGTCTATCTTCCTAAACCATCCTGGGGAAATCATACCCCTATCTTCAGGGATACTCACATGTAGATGAATGACCATCACTACTATGACCCTAAAATTTGGGACTTTGACTATACTGGAACTGGAAGACATTTATACTGGACATTATACAAAAATCCCCAAACAGAGCATCATCCTTCTGCATGCCTGTGCCCAAAACACTATGGGAGTAGATCCTCTTCCTAAGCAGTGGAAAGAAATGGCATCTGTGATAAAGCAAAGGAAACTCTTTGCCTTTTTTGACATGGCATACCAAGACTTTGCCAGTGGAGATGGCAACAAGGGTGCCTGGGAAGTTCACCACTTCATTGAGCAGGGCATTAAATTCTCTCTTTGTCAGTCATATGCCAAGAACATGGACCTCTATGGTGAATGTGTGGGAGCTTTTACTGTGGTTTATAAAGATGCTGATGAAGCCAAAAGGGTAGAATCCCAGTGGAAAATCCTGATTCCTCCCATGTATTCCAATCCCCATCTCAATGGGGCCTAAATTGCCTCTATGATCCTGAATAGTCCTGATCTGAGGACCCAGTGGCTGCAAGAGGTAAAAGGCATGGTAGATTGCATTATTAGCAAGCAGACCCAGCTAGTTTCCAACCTCAAGAAAGAAGGCTTCTCTCACAATTGGCAGCATATCTCTGACCAGATTGGCATGTTTTGTTTCACAGACCTGAAACCTGAGCAGGTGGAACAGCTGAGCAAGGAATCTGTATGACATCCATCTATATGACAAAAGATAGCTGCATTTCCATATCAGGAATCACATCAGGCAATGTAGGATATCTTGCCCATGCCATTCACCAAATAACCAAATAACTTTCCCTGGTGAGATGGAGCAGAGACAACCTTCACACCTTCAGACTCTGCTATTTTGCGATTCAGAAAGGTGATTGAGCTGGCAAAGATAGGAGTGGTGTGAGAGTTTCTTTCAACCACAGTGTTTAATGCTCAGTCATTGAAGGTATCTCAGAAAAAGATCTGTGATTAAGCTAAAGGCATCTGAGACTACTGTTTGAAGCAATTTAACCCCAACTCATCCTCTACAACTTTTTCAAAACATTTTATGTTTACAGTAATACTACCAAAAATCCTGTTCTAAGATCAGAATTTCTCTCTCTCTCTCTCTCTCTCCCCCTCCCCAAGTCCAAGATCTCCTGGCATTAAAATATTCAAGAGCTTTAATTTAGGTAATAAATAGCACAAAACAGAAATCTCTGAGGTGCTAAAAGCTTTCAAAGAAGATTTGTTCTAACTTCTACCTCTTATGGGTCTCCTGGGACAGATGGAGTCTCCTCATATTGCAGGGTTTTTGAAAACCATAGATGCTGTTGTCTAGCATCTTGGCTTCAAAAAATAACAGAAGAGAGAGATGACTGTCAGCCACTGAACATCTAAGACTTTTTTTTTAGGTTTTTTTTGCAAGGCAAACGGGGTTAAGTGGCTTGCCCAAGTCCACACAGCTAGGTAATTATTAAATGTCTGAGACCGGATTTGAACCCAGGTACTTCTGACTCCAGGGCAGGTGCTTTATCCACTACGCCACCTAGCCCCCCCCAATCTAAGACTTTTTAAACTTTACCTTCCTCCCCCATGTTCAATTGCTTTCTGTCCCCAAATCTTCCCTAGTTTCTCTCTCTCTCTGCTTGAATTAACCTTCAGATCTCTTCTATAAGGATGCATATACATAGAGAATTAAGTTAAATATAATTTGAGAAATGAGTATGTTCTCTCCTCCCCTTTCTTAGCAAAAGATGAAGGAGGAGAATTTGGTAAACTGACTGTACTTTGATCTCATGATGGTAAAGTTTTTAATCATCCCCCTTTCTGCCCCCCCCCCCCCCCCACTGGACCTCATCAGTGTGGTTGTGCAATACATAACCTTTCTCCTGACAAGTCTGTCCAGGGCAGTCAGTCTTGGGAGATGAGCATTTTGAGCTGTGGTTGTAAGATTCTCTATGTTGCTAGCTGAGTTCAGATTTGAACCTTTAAGAGATTACCTTCCAATGTAATTGCATAAGCCTTTATGAACTGCTTTCATCTGTTACAAGAAAATTGTTGTAGATTGGAAAACAGCACCTGTTCATATGCTTTGACCTTTTATCAATATCAACCCTATATACTTGAGAAATGAGACCTTTATCAGAAAAAGTTTATAAAGTATTTTTACTTCATTGTCTATGGCACCTTTTAACAAGATGTATTTTTTCTGCTTATTTCTTAATTAGGTCTATTTTGGTTTTTACTTTGTCTAAAATCATGATTTCTCCTCTTTTTTAAACTTGGGTTAAAGCAAAATAGATTCTACTCCAAGTTCTTATTTTGACTTTGTGTGTCTTTCTGTGTATCCTGTAAGCAACATATTATTGGATTTCAGTTTCTAATCCATTCTGCTATTTACTTCCAATCATCCCATTCACATTCATTATTATCATTTCTTTGTTTTTTCTCCATTCTGTTTTCTTCCATTTATCCTTTTCTCTTTTTTATCCTCTCCTCAAAAAAGTCTTGTTTTGTTTTTGACAACTGCTTCCCTTAATCTACTCTCCCTTTTATAACTCATCTATTCTTTTCTTCCTTCTTCCTACCTTTCTCTTCTACTTTCCTGATAAGTGATTTTTCTATCTGTGTGTGTGTATATTATTTTTCTTCCTTCTTGGAAACAATGAGATTCAAACATTGTCCACCCCTCCTCTTTATTTTCCATTCCACTGTAAAAACTTTTTACACATCTCTCTTTTACTTTTTCTTTTTTGAGATCACAATTTAATCATCTCACACCCATGTCTTCTGACTATGTAGATTCCATCTACCTACCCTAATAATGATAATTAATGTTCTTAGGAGTTACATCTTCCCATATAGGAATGTAAAAAAGCTTAACCTTAAATCTTTTATGATTTCTTGTTCATGTTCACTTTTTTATGCTTCTCTTGAATCTTGTGTTTGAATGTTAGATGATTTATTCAGCTCTGGGCTTTTCACCAAAATGATTTAAAGTCTTGTATTCATTAAATGTCCACTCCCTCCTACCCCCCCCCCCCCCAAGGAATGTATTGGTTTGTTGAGGAATTTATTCTTTCTTTTTTTGGGGGTGGAGTTTGCATAGCAGTGGGTTAAGTGACTTGCCCAAGGTCATGCAACTAAGTCAGTATTCAAATCTGGCCTCTAAGTCTTCTGCTCTATTCACTGCCACCTAGCTGCCCCTAATTAATTCTTGTTGGGCAGCTAAGTAGATAGCTCACTGACTTTGGGTTCAGGAGGACAGGTGTTCTAATCCAACCTCAGACACTTGTCATTTACTAGCTGTATGACCTTGAGCAAGTCACTTAACCCTGATTACCTTGCATCCAGGGCTCTCTCCAGTCATCCTGATTCATATCTGGCCATTGGACCCAGATGGCTCTGGAGGGGAAAGTGAGATTGGTGACCTAGCACAGCACCTGATTCACTCAAATCCAATTCTGGTGCTTGTCATGGTATCATCTCCTGGATGTGGTAGTTTTCTTCAAAAATGAAGGTCAGACATAATTCTTGATCATAATTCTAGCTCCTTTGTCTTCTAGAATATCATATGCCAAACCCTCTACTCCTTTGACATGGATGCTGATGAATCTTGTGTGACCCTTACTATGACACCATGATCTTTTTGAATTAGTGGAATTAGTTATTTTTGATGACTTGCAACACACACACACACATACGCATATACATACATACATATACATACATACATATATATATATATATATATATATATATTATTTTTAATTTTATTTTTCTAATTACATGCTACGGTAGTTTTTCAACATTTGTCCATTTGCAAATTTATAAGTTTCATGGTTTTCTACCACCCTCCCTTCCTTTTCCCCTTCTCTTGGTGGTCAGCAGTCTGGTAAAAGTTGTAAATGTACATTTGTGTAAGAGGAATTAGGACTAAGGGGAAAGAAAGAAAACCATGAGATAGGAAAAAACGTAAGTTTTTAAAAAGTACACATTCATTGTATAAATTCAGATTCTGTGATTGTTTTTTCCTCCTCTGGGTATGGGTGGCATTGTCCATAACAGTCTCCAGAGTTGTCCTTGATCTCTGAACTGCTGAGAGGAGCTGCATCCATCATTGTTGATCAACCTCCAGTAGTGCTGTTACTATGTACAATGTTCTTGGTTCTGCTCCCTTTGTTGGTAATATTTTTTCCTCTGAATTTGACTGTGAAGTTCTTGGTAATTTTTATATTTTCATCTCTTTCAGGTGATGAATGGTAGATTATTTTAATTTGTTTTACCCTCTGATTCTAAGATATCAGGGGAATTTAATGAAATATGTTACTAGACTTCTTTTGATCACGGCTTTCAGGGAGTCCAATAATTCTTAAATTATATTTCCTCAAATGTATTTTCCTGGTCAGTTGTTTTTCCAGTGAGATATTTCTGATGTTTTCATTCTTTTGACTTATTTCATTGTTTCTTGATATCTTGTGGAGTCTTTAGTGCTTCCACTTACCCAGTTGAATTTTTAATGGTCTGTTATCTTCAATGAGCTCTTATACCTATTTTTTATTTGGCCAATTTTGTTTTTTAAAGAATTCTTTTCTTCAGTGAATTTTGTGCCTCTTACTATGGGCCATTTCTGTTTTTAAAGATTCTACTTTATTTAGTGTATCTCTTTTTTTGTATCTCTTTTACCTAAATTGCTAATTCTCTTTTCATAATTTTCTTGCATTATTCATTTTTCTCCTCATAATTTTCCTCAACCATTCTTTTCTGTCCCTTAACTCTTCCCTGAGTTCTTATTGGACTTGTGTCAGTTTTTATTTTTTCTTTGAGACCTTGCTTATATCAATTTTACATTATTGTCTTTTGGGTTTATGTCTTGGTATTTCCTGTCACCAGAGTAGCTTTTTAAAATTAGGTTCTTTTTGTTGGGGTGATTTTTTATTTTTTAGGTTTTTGCAAGGCAAATGGAGTTAAGTGGCTTGCCCAAGGCCACACAGCTAGGTAATTATTAAGTGTCTGAGACCGGATTTGAACCCAGGTACTCCTGATTCCAGGGCTGGTGCTTTATCCACTGCGCCACCTAGCCACCCTGTTTGTTGGTTTTTTAATATTTATTTTTGTCAAACTATTATTACAATAATTTTGTTAAAAGAGTAAGCATAACCCCCCCCCCCCCCCAAGAAGAAGAGAAACCTCAAGAACAGTGAGACAGAGAGAAAAAAATGTACTTCAGACTGTGTTCAGATTCCAATGGTTCTATCTCTAGGGTGAGTTGCTTTCTTTATCATAAGTCCACCAGAGAAGTTGCTTCAATATTTCCCCCACAGTTGCTATTACTAGCTGTATTTCCCTCCACTCTATTCCTCCCCACTTTCATTTATTCTATTGTTTCTCCTTTCATCCTGGCCCTGTTCAAAAGTGTGTTGTATCTGAGTACCCTCTCCCACAATCTTCTCTCTCTTCTATCTCCTATTCCCCCCGCCCCCTTCCCTCCTCCCATTCCCCCTTATCCCATCCCTTTCTTCTCATTTTTTCCCTAGGGTAAGATAGATTTCTATATTCTATTAAGTGTGTGTGTTATTTCCTCTCTGAGCCATTTCTGATGAGAATGAAGACTCACTCATTCCCCCTTGCCTTTCCCCAATCCACTCCATTGAAAAAGCTTTTTCTTGACCCTTACGTGAAATTTCTTAACTTCTTCTTCATCTCCTTTACCTGTTTCATTGAAAGTCCTCTTTTCCCCTGAAAGAGGATGTTCAGTTTTGGTGGGTAGATGATTCTCAGTTGCCTTCTGGAACATCATATCCCAATCCCTATGAGCCCTTAATATAGATGCTGCCAGATCCTGTGTAATCTTAACTATGGAGCCTCAGTAGTTGAATTGTTTGTTTCTGGCAGCTTTTAGAATTTTCTCTTTGATTTGGGAGTTTTGGAATTTGGCTATAATATTCCTGGAAGTTTTTCTTTTGAGATCTCTTTCAGGAGGTGATCAGTGAATTCCCTCAATTTCTATTTTACCCTCTGCTTCTAGGATCTCAGGGTAATTTTTTCTGTATTATTTCTTGAAAAATGAAGTCTAGGCTCTTTTCTTGGTCATGACTTTCAGGTAGCCCCAAAATTTTCAAATTATTTCTTCTGGATCTGTTTTCAAGTTTGGTTGTTTTTCCAGTGAGGTATTTCACATTTTCTTTTAATTTTTGGCTTTTTTTGGAAAAGTTTTATTTCCTCCTGATTTCTTGCAATGTCATCAGCTTCCTTTAGTTCCATTCTGCATTTGAAGGAGTTATTTTCTTCAGAGAGCTTCCCCCCCCCCCCCCCCTTTTTCCAGCTGGCCAATTCTGCTTTTTAAGGCATTCTTTTCCTCATTTGCCTTTTGTTTTGCTTCTTCCATTTGACCTAAATTGTTTTTTTCCCCGTAAATTGGTTTTTAACATATTATTTTCTTCAGTATTTTTTTGTATTTCTTTCACCAAGCTCTTGATTTGGTTTTTCATGATTTTTCTGTATCACTCTCATTTCTTCTCCCAATTTTTCCTCCACCTCCCTTAATTGTTTTTCAAAGTCTTTTTTGAGATCATCCATAGTCTGAGCCCATTTTCTATTTCTCTTGGAGGTTTTAGATATGGAAGCTTCAATTTTGTCATCATCTGAGTATGTTCTGATCTTCCATGGGACTAAACTAATTCTCTATGGTCAGATTCTTCTTTTTCTGTTGTTTACTCATTTCCTCTGCCCAAGACTAATTTACAGCACTTTCAAGGCTTTAGGGTTTTTTTGGGGGGTGGGGGACACCCCACTGGAACATTTATTCCTCCAAAGTCTTATGCTCTCTTGCCTATACTTTGATAAATAGGTGACCACAGGCCATCCCCTCTGCCCTGGAGCTATAAGGAGGGGCCCTGCTGGGCTATCTTAGTATGGAAACCCAAACTGCAAGCTGGATCTGAGTGTGGGCAAACAGCAGAGTCCTGCCCCCAAGGAGAGCAGAGATATTTCTGCCTTCTCCTCTGGCCCCTTTACCTCTGTGGGCTGTGCTCTGGAGGTGCAGGCTGGTTTCTCCCGATTCTCACTGCAGGTTCTACCACAGGTGCTCTTTATTCCACACTCATTCTGGTCTAGCCAGATTCTCTCCCTGCCCCTTCAAGCTGTTCCTGGGCTGAGCTGTGACTGGAGCTTTTTCCAACTCCCAGTCCTGGTGAAACACACCTTTCCCATGGAACTTCTAAGTTATCTTGGACTGGGAAAATGTATCACTCAGTCTTTCTGTGGGTTCTGCCCCTCTAAATTTTGGCTGGAGTCATAATTTGAGGGCTTTTGGTGTTCCCTGGGGAAGGAGTTCCCAGGAAATGCTGCCTTCATGCTGCCATCTTAGTTCTGCCCCCACCCCCTTGTTGTTGTTGATGATTGCTCATTTTTCTGTCCTATTTCTTGATTTGAATTTTTTATTTCAATTGAACTCTGCTACTGTTCTAAGATTTAGACTTTTTCATACTACTGTTTTTAGAGTTAATTCTGGGAGTCAGGTAAGTTTTCAGTTCTTCCAAAGTAGTGTTATGCTGGTCTTTACCCAGAAAGTGCTTCTGGTCTCATGCAGTGCTCCCCTCTGTGCTGGTTCTAGGTCCTGCTTTGAGATGGACCAAAAACATTTCTCTCTATCCTGGAACTACAACCCACTACCACTTACGGGCAATGGAATTGCCAAACACTACCCATCCTTGTGCCCAGGGGTTAGTTCAGGATCCCCTATAATCTCTTTCTGACAAGTTGTCTAATCCCTTTATTGTCTCAGGACCGAGGGTTCCTGATGTTTTTGCTGCTGCTATTATAGTTATCTTCAATTATCACAGTTGGTGATTTCTGGGTCAGCCCCCCCCCCCCCCCCCCCCCCCCCCCCCCCCGTGACACAGACATTTCTTGACAACCTCCTAAATTGTCTGGGGCTGGAAAAAATTCATCGCCCTGACTTTTTGTTGGTTATGTCTCTCCAGAATTTGGTATTATAGGTATTTTAAAGTTGTTTGGAGGGGAATGTTGGGAGAGTTTAGATGAGTTGCAGCCTCTGCTCTGTCATCCTGGCTGCACCCAAAGGATGGTTCTTAAAGAATATTAACATCTACCTTAACTGATTGAACTCCTAGTCTCCCTTGTCAGCATATAACATTGATAGAAGCCTGGAGACTACTTATACTTAGTTCACCCTTCTCTGCATCTCCCTTTCCCAACTTCAACAATGTCAGTCTCCTCCAGGCCTTCAGAGTATGCCAAATGGTAAGGCTGGACTTGATTGAGAATTATCTTATATTTCAGGTTTGAGGTTAAAATGAGCTCAAACAATTGTATATCACTTAATAAATTTAAAAACCAAGGTTTACTTAGCCATAGTGGGGAAAGATTACTCAGCAAAAATGCATCATTATTTCCATGCCATAATAACGCCCCTGCCTCTGGGTGGGTAACACTGACGTACAAATCAGAACAATGAGGAAGGACTGGTAACTTCTCATGCCTGATCTCTTTCTGTTTTTAGGCACCCACAAAGCTGTATTAATGGTCTGATCTTTGGGCATTTTAGCCATTTGAGTTTAAAGGATGGTTTCTGAGCTTTTAAAGTCTTTGTGGGATAGGGTCTTAAATTATTCCTAGCTTGGGTCAGCTCTGGGAGAGCTTGTCTTCTCTATGACTTTTCATGTTGCCATCTTAAATGAAAAGCACAATCATGTTTTCAGTGAATATTTTTGGGCCAGCAAAGTGATATCATTTAAAACTATGTTCCCAGGACTATTAATAATAATACCAATAATAGTAATCATAATGATGCTAATAAATAGCTAATGCTTATATAGGGATTATATGGTTCAGACACTGTGCTAAGCACTTTGCAATTATGATCTAACTTATCTTAAATTATTATCTTTATTTTACAGATGTGGAAAATGAGGCAGATAGGCTAAATGATTTGCCCTGGAGTCCCAAAACTAGTAAATGTCTAAGACTAGATTTGAACTTAGTTCTTCCTAGCTCCAAGCCCAGCAATCTATCCACTGTGCCACCAAACTCCTTACTTTCCCCTCTTTCCCCATTTGCAAATTGGAAATAAATAATACCAGCTATAGATTTAATTTAGTTTAATGTTGCTAGTATTTGATGGGTGGGGAAACAATGAATAAAACACATTTGAATGAGGACACTAGCATCTATTTGAAAATCAGATGAAAAAGCAAATGTAATTTCTCTTTTCTTCATTTTAAACTCAAATATCAAGGGGCAGCTAGGTGGCGCAGTAAGGGGCGGCTAGGTGGTGCAGTGGATAGAGCACCAGCTCTGCAGTCAGGAGGACCTGAGTTCAAATCTGACCCCAGATACTTAATAATTATCTAGCTGTGTGGCCTTGGGCAAGCCACTTAACCCCATTTGCCTTGCAAAAAAAAAAAATGAAAAAAATATTCTAGAGCACTGGCCCTGGAGTCAGGAGTGAGTACCTGAGTTCAAATACGGCCCCAGACACTTAATAATTACCTAGGTGTGTGGCCTTGGGCAAGCCACTTAACCCCATTGCCTTACAAAAACTAAAAAAAACTAAAAAAACCCCAAATATCTCTTTCTTTAATCTTAGCTCCAGTATTAACTACTTTGTGATCTTTTGTAAAATGAAGAGTTTGGACTAAGGGATCTTGAGGAGTTCCTTTTTACTGCTAAAACTTCATGGTTATCAAATCTTTAAATTCTGCATGACCTTTTTTTCCTGAACCATTATTGCTTTTAATCTTTTACTCATATTTGGACCCCATAATCTTTCCCGTAATCAATCAATCTCTCTCTCTCTCTCTCTCTCTCTCTCTCTCTCTCTCTCTCTCTCTCTCTCTCTCTCTCTCTCTCTCTCCCCCCCCCCCTCCTTTCCACATAAAAGAAGGACACAGGGATGATTTGAACTTCATCTTCTGTCTTTGGAGATAATTCACATTACTCCTAAATCACTTCTTTTATGTTCTGATCTTTAGACATCTTTTCTTTCCTCTGGGAAAATAAAGCTAAATCAGTACTGCCTTGAATGTCCCAATGATAACTCATTTGGGATTTGTACTCCTAGTCTTCTTAATATAGAGTAGCCTCCGATCCACAGAAACCAGTGAGACATTCTGTAAGCTTGGGTTTCATAAACTCTTTGCTCATTTGCTTGAAGATAAATGGAGGCAGAGTCAACCATCAGAGTTGTTGAGAGATTGGTCACTGGAAAGTGGGAGCCAATAAAGGGAATATGTGTATAATAGTTTGGCTCCTGTTACAGCTTTGAAATAAGGATGGAAGGACCTAAACAACCTATTTGAGGGATGGGTTTATTGTTGTGGTATTTTTTAATTAGATCAAATGTGGAATCTGGAAAGCCTCAACATTCTGTATCTAAGAGAGCTTCCTTTTTGGTTTTGTGGAGAAACAACCATGAATGGGTGACCACTCTACTACTCTTCTATCTGAGAGGGTCAGATGAGCTCCATCTACCACATCAGATTTTTGTTGCCCAAGGACATGATATTCTTCTAGGATTTCAGAATGAAAGATATTTTCTTTGACTTGTGTATTTGGGAAGTTTTATTGCCCTAAACTGGGGTGGTAAGAGCTTATTCTTGCATAGCTTAATTCTGTCCTCCCAAATGCTGGTTAAACACAAAAGAGAATTGTAAATATTGTATTTATCAGAGCATAAAGTAAAATAGAGAATAGAGCACAGTTGACACAGCAATGGACCTGGAGTCACAAAGACTTGAGTTCACATGTGATCAGAGACTGTTAAGACCTGTGTGATTCTAGACAATTCCTTTAACTCTATTTGCCTTGATTTCTTCATCTGTAAAATAAATTGGAGAAGTAAATGGCAAACCACTTGATTTTCTTCGTATACAAAACCCTGAAAGAGGTCAGTCAGACACAATGCAAGCTTGCCTGGTAATGTTAAATGGATTATATTGCTGTTAGAATAACAGGACAAAAATTATAGTTTTTTATAAATTGTTGAAGGGCAGTGCTATCCTATTTTTGTTTTAACTAACTCACTTTTTTTTAAACCTTAAGCTAACCATCAACCCTATGATTCTTTTTTCCTTATATTTAAAATGATAGAATTGGAACAAATGGTCTCACTAGTGCTGCTTCTGTTTTTTCTAACAAGTACAGTTTTTAATGGACTTTATTAATGTACCAATAGCATTAAGTCGGTAACAATTAACATTTTTTTTCATTCTGACTGCATTTGGAGTTTTCTTGACAAGGGTACTGGAGTGGTTTGCCATTTCTTTCTCCAATTCATTTTATAGATGAAGAAACCTAGACAAAACAAGTTTAAAGAATTGTCCAGAATCCTATACCTGTTCAGTGTCTAAGAGCAGATTTGAACTCAAGTCTTCTTGACTCCAGACCCTTTGCCCAATCCACAGTGCCACCTAGCTCTCCCACCATGAACAGTTCAGGGAGATATATTTTGAACTCAAGCTCATAGTATTGTAGATTTAGCTAGAAATAGGACATTGTGATTTTCCCAAGATTGTACAAATCATATATGCCATTCAGGATCTGAACTTCAGTTTCTCTTTTGTTTTTCTAATTTTTTTTTCTACTTCACAATTTAGTCTTGCTCTCCATCAGTGAACTGCCATCTGAGTATAAGAACTTCCTTTTACTGGAGGAATATTACTGGAAACTAGATGACAGTATTGGGCATATCTTAAGGAAGGGGTCAGGTAGAGAATGAGTAATATTATTTTTCTCACTGATTCAATTAATAACCAGTCTTTTGTATTTTCCATTTTTATTCACACTTGAATAAAATGAAACTATTATGCCCTAAATTTTGCTAATTTGTATGTTTTCAGTAGCTCATGGAGCACCAACTTCAAAAGTCAATATTTAGGATAAGGATGCATAGTTTATGGACTCTGTAGTAATTATACCTCTTTGATTTGTCTTTGAACTATTGCTCATTTGAGGTTGTATCAGAAGTTTAAAGCTGGATGTCTTGTTCTATATTGTCTAGGATAGAATGAGCTTTTAAACTCAAGAGCCCTGGAAAGTGATTATTTTGTAATGTAGTATCTAATCTTATTTAGCAATTTCCTGGTTTATAACTCATATAAAGACTAATGCCATACATACACATTTATAGACAATTAATTATTTCATTTTATTTGCTTCCATTAAAGTCCTGCCTTTTCTTGATTTATTGTGGTGACATATTCATGTTTCTGTAGTTAATCTCATGTCAACAATTCATTGTAAACCCATATCTTCAGAATTTTAAATCTACAATGCAAACCTAATTGTTATTGACAGCTACCATCCTTTTTCCTTAAGCAGGATTTTCTCTCTAGAAAAATTTTCTTTCCACTTCCATGACAAATATATTTTTTTAAGTCTACTATGGTTCTTGGGGTATGTGTATGTACTATATTATAACAGTATGTATTCACATGTAAAATGTACATTTTGCCTGTGGAAGACAGAACCTTTTCCTAGATTTTTTCAGGACAGTAGAAATGGAAGAGAATCTGTGTTGTTCAATTGTTTTAGACTCTTCTTGAACCCTTCAGAGTTTTTTTTTGACAAAGACAAAGACACTAGAGTGGTTTATCATTTTCTTTTCCTGCTTATTCTATAGATAGGCAAATAAGACTAAATGGACTTGGTCAGAGTGACACAGCTACTAAGTGTCTGAGGTCAGTTTTAAACTCAGGAAGATGAGTCTTCCTAACTCTAAGCCCAGTGCTCTTTTTGACACTGCCTCACATAACTGTTCTACTTTATGCTTATGATTATTCTGTAATGTAGGTTGTTATCCCGATTTTATAGATGAATAAACTGAGGCTAACTGAGTTACCCAGGGTCACATAATGCTAGTTTTATTTGAGGGCATATTTGGAATCAGGTTCTCCTGAATTGGGGTTAAAATCCTCCTTTTTTTTCTTTTTAAAAATTTAGTATTTTATTCTTCCCCAATTACATGTAAAGACAATTTTAACATTCATTTTTAAAATTGAGTTCCAAATTCTCTCCCTCCCTCCTTATCCCACTCATTGAGAAAGCAAACAGTATGTTTTAGGTAAATATGTGTAGTTATACAAAGCCTATTTCCATATTAGTCATATGATAAAAGAGAACATGAGATTTAAGACTCTTTTCCACAGTACTATCCAGCTGCTTCTAATTGTTATCAATGAGCCAGTTTAGACTCAAGTGAGGTTTCAGAATTCTTTTGGTTTGTATGGTGGGCCCATACTCAATTTTCTTCTATAAAATGGCAAAGTAATGTATGGGGATGTCAGAGGACGATAGAGTAGATGGCGTCTGTGATTTCTTCCAACACTATATCTATGAGCCTATGTTTATTTGTAGTTGAACAGAACCTACCTAGATTTGTGATCTCTTAACATTCTTTTGAGAACTCATGGTCACCTTCATATAACAAAGGCATAAAATCACCTTCACTGGAGATTTATATATCTTTATTCAAATGAGTCCTCAAAAACAGAAAACCCCATGCACATTGTCCTACCCTCTGTGGTTCCTGTCCATGTTAGTCTTCAAGTCCTCTACAGAGATTCTGCCTAACATGCTTGATACTTTCTTCCTGATTTTTTTATATTTTGTAGCCAGTGTTAGAGTGCTGGTATTCATTTCTCATCTTTTGTCTTTGTTTCACAATGGACACATCTCTTACTTTTTCTCTTTTATTATAAATCTAAAATGTTTACATTTAGAATGATGGCAATTGTCAACACCATACATATTTATATTACAGTTTTAAAGTTATAAAGATAATGGTTGACATCAAGTTGTTGACAGCATCTAACTACAGAAGCATGAATATTCCACCACATTACATAAAGAAAGTGGAAGGTTCTGATTTAGACAAGTCAAATGAAATTATTAATTGCTTTTAAATATGTTTATTAGTTATCATCAGCCTTCACAGGAGTTAAAAATTAGGAAACTGTCAAAATTTAAGGTGTTTTTTATTTTTTGCAAGACAAATGATGTTAAGTAGCTTGCCCAGGGTCACACAGCTAGGTAATTATTAAGTGTCTGAGGCTGAATTTGAACTCAGGTACTCCTGACTCCAGGGCTGGTGCTCTATCCACTGCGCCACCTAGCCGCCCCTCAAAATTTAAGATTTAATCATAGAAATTTTGCACTTTAGAATTCTGATTAATATAATGACCATTAAATTATTTGCTAGACACTGTACAAGGAAATGCGCAAAAGATAGTCCCTGTCTTTGAGTAGCTCATAGTCTAATGTGGGAGACAATATATAAATTACTACCCACAGACAAGCTACTATATAAATAAATTGGACCTAATCAGCAGAGAGGAAAACTAGAATTAAGAGGGATTGGGAAAGAATTCTTAGAGAAGATAGGATTTTGACTGGAGTTAGAAGGAAGACAGGGAGGCCTGCCTAGTGAACCATACTACCCATTTTCTGATAGAAAGATACTAGCTCAGGTTGCAGAATGAAATCCATTTTTGGATATGGCCAATGCAAGAATTGGTTTTGCTTGACTGTCCATAATTGGTTTATTTGACAGTTAATATTTATTTCTATGGTTTTGTTTTTCCCAGTAAGATAATTTACTCTTTTAGATGAGATAAATGACCTTTTTAACCATTAGCTCAGTCACTAATGGAGAAGGGATAGAGTTTATAAATTCATTGGTATGGACAACTCCTGGATGAGCATTCTTGTCAATGCAGTTTGGCATCTTTAGTGCAATGTATGATCTAAGAAGGTTAATTCAGAGCATTGGAGGATTCCTGGCCTGCCTTGGGTCACCCAAACAGTATGTGTCCAAGGTGAAACTTGAACTCATGACTTTTTGGTTTTTAAGACAAACTCTATCCACTTTTCTCAACTGCTACTAGTAAAAGAGGAACTCTTTCTTATTTTCTCTTCTGTTTTAATCTGTATTGTTAAAGGAGAAATCATTAAATAAACAGAGTAATGTGGTTTTCAGCAAGATCATAATGAGTTTGGGGGAAAGACATAGTAATGCTTAGGAAAAAATTGAGGAAAAAAATATTGACTTTTCAATCCCACAGTGCTTCCTTCGAGTCTCTTCTATTATATAAATCCATTTCTGGAATGTTATCTAACTTTATTCCAGGAAACTCTATTGTTATGGTTGTTTTCATTTCATGAACCTCTTCTCCCCTAGCTCTAGGACATTTTAGAAATGGTTTATCTGAAATGCCCCTAGGCATCAGTTTCTGTGTATTAAAGATACAAAGGAAAAATAGCCACTTGTCCCTTTCTTAAGACAAACTCTTAAGGCAATTTTTTTTTAGACTTATTTAAAGATGTCTACAGTAGAACTCAGCCTTTTGAGTGACAATCAAGTTCTGTTTTAGAAATCTTTCTAAACTAAAAGCTAAATGACTATAAATCTAAGCTACCTTTTCTACGTGTTGAGGATCCTTGCATGTTTATTGATCTAGATCCAATTCTTTAAATATTTATCAAGTACTTTCTGTGGGTCAAACACTGTATTAAGAGCTGTAGATACAAAAGAAGCAAAATACAGTCCCTGCCCTCAAGGATTTTTCATTCTAGCAGGGGAAATGACATAAACACACACACACACACACACACAGAGTCATGGAAAGAGGAGTAGGGAGGGTGAGAGAGAGAGAGAGGGAGGGAGGAGGAGGGAGAGAGAGAGAGAGGGAGAGGAAGGGAGAGATTTTTTGGGGGGGAGAGCAAGAGCACAGGCTAAATAGGAAATAATCAACAAAAGGGAAGACACCGGGCTTTCAAAGATTGGGTCAGGTTTCCCATAGCAGGTAGTATTTTAGTTGGAACTTCAAGGAAACTAGGGAAGTCAGTAGGGGAGAGGAGGAGAAGAAAAAGCTAAGAGTTGGAAGTCTTGTTCATGGAACAATCAGGAGGCCAGTATCAGTGACACGAACAAGGACATATCAATATATGGAGAATGGAAAGGTAGAAGGTCTGGATTATGAAGGGTTTTGCCAAAAAGCATTTTCTATGGCACTGGAGTTTCTAGAGGGGAGAAGACTTGATCAGATTTAAATTTTTGAAAGAAAATCACTTTAGTGGCCGAATGGAGAATGTACTAGTGTAGGGAAAAAATTGGGGCAGGCAGACCTACAAACAAGGTAGGTCTGATGAGAACCTGCACTAGAGTGTTGGTGGAAACAGGGGAGAAAGGGGCACATTGGAGAGATGTTGCAAAGGTTTTGGCAACAGATTGGATATGAAGGGTGAGAGATAGTGAGGAATCTGGAATGACTCCATGGTTGTGAGCCTGTGGAATTGGGAAGATGATGTTATACTCTAAAGTAATAGGGAAGGGGATGAGTGGAGAGGAAGTTAGGGGAAAAGTAATAAATTCTATTTTGAACATGTCCAATTATGATGTTCACTGAAAATCCAGTTCAAAAGGGAATGAGTTGAATAAAGATGGCATAATTAAATCCTTGGGATCAGAGATCCCAAATGAAGTAGTATAGAGGAAGAAGCAGAGAGGACCAGGACAAAATGAGGAACACTTATGATTAACGGATGTGATCTAGAGGAAGAGATGACAAAGGAGAAAAAGGAGCGGTCAGGTACATAGGAAGAAAGCAAGGGGAAAGCTGTGTGCTGGTATCAATGAGGACATAGTGCAACTAAGTTCAAGAGGAACGAGGATAGAGACTGACCAAATCGGGCAACTAAGAGATCATTAGTGACTTTCAAGAAAGCAGTTTTCATAGAATGATACGATTAGAAGCCAGATGATAAGAGATTTTTAAAAAGAGTGGGAAGAGACCTATTATAGTCAGCCCTTTCAAGGAATTTAACTGCAAAGGGCAGAAGAGAATAGAGCAGAAGAGAAATAAGAGGATGAGAGGATAGAAAGAACAAGTGTGAGGATTTTTTTCATGATAGAGATGACGCAGCTATGTTTTTAGGCAATAAGAAATGAGAGAGCGGGAGAGAAAAAGAGATCCATTAAAAATAAGTGATGAATGGTGATGGCAGAGGGAGCAGTCTGTTGGAGATACTGGATGGAATGAACAAGTAGAAAAGGGTTAGCTTTGGTAAGGTGTAAGGCCACTTATTTATACTCCCAACATTTAGCTGGACACACAGTAGGTACTTTATTTATTGAATTACCTACTATGGGCCAGATACAATTTCACTTGGGGGAGGAGTTCAGAGCTCCACTCTCCAGCCCTCCAATCAGAGAGGAGAGACAACTGAGGGTGAACTGAGATGTTAAGCAACAAAACCAGAGTTAGTCTTCCTGGTGATGAGATTTCAGTTAATCTCCTGAGAAAACATGTAATTTCTTGGAATTAAGCCAGAGCTGCTTTTGATAGGTTACAAGTATTGGAACTTGAGATAAGTGCAGTTACTGTCGTTTTCAATTTCCAGGACAAGTTAAGTCAACAAACATATCTTCAGCTATGCTTCACTTTGAGAATAAAAAAAAAGGCAAAAAACATTTTGTGCTCTCAAGGAGCTCATAGTCTGAAGACACTAAAATTCAGAGAGGTTAAAAAACTTGTCTTTTGACAGTTTGTAAATAATAGCACCAGGGACTTGAACCCAGTCCTTTAAATTCTTTATTTCCGATGTCCCATTCTGCACAACTTATGGCAGTGACATCGAAAGAAACAAAAATTTAGAATTGTTATTTTTCTCTATTCTTTATTTCTTAGCAAGAGAAAGTTTAATGTTTGTATTTGACTCTTTGTTTTCCTTGGGAAGATGGATTCTGTCTGTCTGTGATCACAGCGAGCCTAGCTGCCAAACAAAACAGTAATACTTTACATTGGATGCAAGAGCAATAATCAAAGCAAGCAGGTTGGAGCTTGGTAGATGATTACAAGAAGGGCTCAGATTATGTTCATTGTCAGAAAAACATCATTTGTGAGAATGCCATTCCATAATGTTTCTGGGGTGGGGAGGAAATATTTGAGGCTTTTCTTTTAGGTATTGACAGTGGATAGAGCATTGGGCCTGGAGTCAGAGAGACATGTAGTCTCTGGGTGACACTGGACAAGTCATTAAACCTCTGTCCACCTCAATATCTTCAACTAGAACATTGTGATAATAACAGCACCTATTTCAAGGGTTCCTGTGAGGATCAAATAACTTAATATTTGTGAAGTGCTTAACACAATGACCACCATATTTTAAGTGCTTAATAAATATTTGTACTTTTCTCTCTTATTCTGTTTTGACAACAAATTCTGATAAATGATCATAATCAGATTTAGCCAACTAATTGCCTCATTTTTAACTATAAATGCCTTTCTCAGTCATAGAATTCCAGAATATAGAATCTGAAAGAGACCTTAAACATCCATCATATAGTCTTAACCACAACCATTTTACAAACAAGTAGGCCAAAATGATTTACCTAAGGCTATATTGCTAGTAACCTCCTTATATCTTTTTTTCCATTGCAGACCCCCGTATCCAGTCATTTCCTTTCTCACAGTACAGTGCTTGAAAAAGTGAGGCATAAATGCTGCCTCATTCCTAATGTTATGGTGTAGTTTTATAGATGCCCTTTGATTTCTCCCAGTTATTTCTCTTCATCTCTTCCCCTCACCACACTGAATCCATTAAATTTCCTTTATAATCAAGAAAAGGATTTAGCAAACCTAGTAGACACACTAACCACATCTGATCATATGTCCCCATCCCCCAATCTATAACCTCCCTGCCTTTTTTTCTGAGATACTGGGGGGGAGTGTTTTTTACTTCTTTGGAACAAATTGTTTATTACAATTAATTAGAGTTCAGCCTTAAATACACTACGTGAAATAGTTGCAGAGGATCCAGGTCTCAAATATGTACTCTGACAAATATTTAAAAATAAGCACCAGATCAACTAATATTTAGAAAAACTAAAGAAAAATTATAGTTTTAAAAATAAAAAAAAGTACAAACACAGGTAAATAAGGCTCAAGATTTCTAGCTTGTACCCCAGATGCCCCAGGAGCACCTCACTGCATTTAGGGTAGCTAGGTGGTGCAGTGGATAGAGCTCTGTCCGTGAAGCCAGAAGGAACTAAGTTCAAATGTGACTTCAGATCAGACACTTGCCAATTACTAGCTATGTGACCTTGGGCAAGTACTTAACCCTGATTGCCTCCTGTCCAGGGCCATCTCCAGTCATCCTGATCCATATCTGGTCACTGGACCCTGATGACTCTGGAGACCTCATTCAAATCCAGTTCACATGCTTGTCATGACATTACCTCCCCTGATGTCATCGTCTTCTTTGAAAAAAATGAAGGACAAACATCATCATCATCTCTGCATTTCCTTACTGTGTTCTGACCAATGAGCAAATTAGAATTAAAATGAAAAAAGCTTAGTAGGAGTTTTTTTCCTCCCCCCATAAAAGGTGGAGGGATCCCTCTCTATAGTTTACCTTAATACTACAGCTACAGTAGATTGCTGGGCCTGGAGTCAAGAAGATTCATCTTCCTAACTTCAAATCTGGCTTCAGACACTAACTACCTGTGTGACCTTGGGCAAGTCACTTAACCCTGTTTGCTTCAGTTTCCTTATCTATAAATTGAGCTGGAGAAGAAATAGTAAACCATTCTAGTACCTCTGCTGAGCAAAACCTCAAATAGGATCATGAAGTGTCACAGGTGACTGATAGGCCTGAACAACAATAAAACACTACAGTCCTCTATATATTGATGGAAGAAGTAGACAAAGCCAGAAAGAAAACAAATTTGTAGAAACAACTAGGTTAAATCAAATGCCTATAGACTATATAGTTGTGAGGGTATTGTATATGAGATATCTGATGGATACTTAAAGGTATGGGTAAAAAAATCTTAAATTTTTTTAATATTGAGAAAAGGTGTCCTAGAAATCATTTGGGGGGGGCACGTAAGGTCCATAGGGAGTGTCCAATTTCAGAGAGATCAACTTGAATGGAGAAAAAAAATGGCATCTTTACTTTTGCTGATCTCATAAATGTAATACTTCTTTTAATTGTTCTGAATTTTAAAAATCCAAACTATTATTCTGAGAAGAGTTCTGTGATAATACTGATATCCACCAAGGTTCACCTGTGCCTTTCACTGTCCCAGCATGGGTTAGCCTCCTTCCCCAAGTTCCCCAAACTACTCAACAGGAGATTCATTTCTGCAAAAGAAGACAAAACTGACCCTATCCTGGTACCCTCAGTCTATATTGATGTGTCTTCTTGGTTACCCACGTCTAGTTACCTAGTTACCTATGTCTAGTCTATCCCTCCAAGACCCTAGACCCTGCTGGGCATCTTTCCTTGAGCAAGAGAAGGAGGCTGCACCAACCCAAACTGAAGCTAAGTGGTAGTGTTTCCTTGCTGATAATCTTTCTGTGCTATAATTAAATAATTCCCTTTTGTTAACTGTTTGACGACCTCCAGGTGCTTCATTTCATCCCAACTTCAACCAGAACTAATGGTTGTCATCGTTAGGGCCACATGTGGATCCTTTTAGTAATGGACTACATCTTTATCATTTTCACTATGAGCTGAAAGATATAAAAAATATAAGGTCCCATTATGCTATTGCTGCCTTTGTAGGCAGCATTTGACTTGGTAGAAAAAAATATGTGATCTTGCAACCTTTTTTTTTTGAGAAGAAGGTATTTTTCCATCCTTTCATCAAAATCATTTAAGATTCCTTTTAATTGCAGAAAGAAACCATCTTTAAGTACCATTTGACAATAAATATGAGATGAAGGATGAACAGGGAGGATTGGATGCATATTCATCCAAGGTGTTTACCATTGTGATGGCAGAGATCTCCTTTGAGAGGGTCTTTCCTGTGGATCTTAAGCATCCTTCCAGATGCTTCTATTTGCTGATGATATTGTGACAATTTCATCAATACCCAGAAATATTGTAGTCTCCTCATTTTAAGAACTTTGACCCAATCATCTAGGAAGGACCAAGTAGATATAGTGTTTATTGCCCAAATTTCAATAAGCTTTCTTTAGATACAATATTGCTCTTATCCAATCATGTATATAATTGAAATTATTCATATGGACAGAGATGGGGATGAAGGGGCCTGGAGATGAATGGGAGAAAGAAAACTGTATTGCTTTTAGGCAATTTCAAAGTTCTTTATTCTTCCCAAGCATCCCATGAAAGCATATGAAGCAAGATGACTGCATCCAGAGAAAGGCTCATCTTTTCAAAGATAACCTTTTTTCCATTGTTTCTATTTGACAGCAAGAAATGGAATGACATTTCCTGAAATTAGAAATAAGCATTTTATAGGGAATACATGGTGGGCATGAGCAGTTTGTAAAATAATAACCAAAAAGAAACAATAAAGAATAGGAGCAAAAGATTGCATCAGTGAATTTTATTATGGGAAGAGAAAATGGATTATGTGGCAAGCCAAGGATAACAGGTAGACTCAAGTGCTCTATTGCTACCTACCCTCACAAGGTAAAGTAAAAACAACCAACATGGTAAAGATTTGCACAGAATCAAAAGACATAAACAGTTTATAATCTGAATCACTGAAGGGAATTCCTGAAGTAATGGAATGGCAGATACATTTAAGTATTGAGTCTTCTCTTGCTATAAAA
This sequence comes from Macrotis lagotis, assembly GCF_037893015.1. NCBI lineage: Eukaryota > Metazoa > Chordata > Mammalia > Peramelemorphia > Peramelidae > Macrotis > Macrotis lagotis. The sequence goes on along the minus strand of NC_133658.1, from coordinate 520,497,816 downwards.
TTACTTTTTGCCTGCTTCCCTTTTTTCTAATTTGCTACTTCTTCTGTTAGGATAGAAAACTATCAAACAAGCTGTGAAACATCAATAGAACATGAGACTGAATATTAAAAAATTTCAAAAAATAATGTTTTATTTTTCAATATATGTACAGTTTTTAATATTAATTTAAAAAATTTTCGAGTTCCAAATTTTCACCCTTCACTAAGATGGTAAACAGTTTAATATAGATTTTATATATGAAATCATGTAAAACATATTTCCTTATTAGTCAAGTTGTGAAAGAAGAAACAGACCAAAAGGAAAGAAGCACACATAAAACTCTGAAAAAGCAAAAATAATATGCTTTGACCTGCATTCAGACTCTTCCAGGTCTTTCTCTGGAGTCAGATAGCATTTGCCATCACGAGTCCTTAGAATTGTTCAGAGACTTTAAATGAGTAGAAAGCATGAACTTGGTGCCCACCCCCCACAAAATAGAATGTTTTGAGACCTCTTTCCTGCATTAATTCTTGTTTCTAGATTGTATTGTGGGCAATTGAGCTTGCTAAATATGACAATTTTTAATAATCTAATCATAACAATAATGCTATAAGATCTTCAATTGCTTTCTGAGTCACAAATACTAAAAATAAAAGGCATATAATGTAACTTTTAAGCAAAGTACTTCACATTTAAATTTAAAAGTCTCTGTGTGTGTGTGTGTGTGTGTGTGTGTGTGTGTGTGTGTGTGTAGTGACTCCAAATTCCAGCAAGACTATACTCTGATGTTTCTTCATTGTTCGATGGTAAGCCTGGATTTTTGAAGACTATACTAGGAGAACAGAAGCTATGTCACATTCTGCCAAATTGTAGAGGCTTTGAGTACACTTTTGGGCATCAGGTTGTACGTTTTTCCTAAGAACTAGGGTTAAGTGAAAACAAACTCTTCATCAGATGATTTGGGAAAAGGGAGAGTTGTAATAGAAAAGCCAGGCTAGTAAGGCATAGGAAACTCATCAAATAACTAGAAGATAAAACCATAGATGTTTTTGGAGTTTTCAAGTTTATGTGTTGATATCAGGAGAAGTTGTGTTTTTGTGTGTGTGTGTGTGTGTGTGTGTGTGTGTGTGTGTGTGTGTGTGTGCAATTATCCAGATACACTCCAATATTTAGACTTTCTAGAGAAACATAATTTTTCTCCTCCACTTTTACTAAGTGGCGTGAATCTTTTTTTGTGATTTTACTGAGTTTCTAATGTTGATGGTATGACAGAATATGCACCCATTTAAATTGTGTTTAAAGCTATTGGTTAAACATTTCTCATTTTGCACTCATACATTTCTTCAACTGATATTTTCTGAAGTGTTAAAGAATCTTAAAAAATGAAAAAACAAAAATTAAGCTAAAATCTTAAAATGTTTATTCTGAGTATTTTTCATACAGTCACCTTCCTCATGTTATTCACATAAATTGTTTCTATCACTTAATAAGTAATCAAAATTATAGCTAGGTGGCCTTGTGTTTGTATCTCCTGGCTTAGAGTCAAGAAGACCTGAGTTTTTATTCTTATTTTTTCTTTTTTCTTTTTTTTACAAGGAAAATGGGGTTAAGTGACTTGCCCAAGGTAACACAGCTAGGCAATTATTAAGTGTCTGAGGGCGGATTTGAACTCAGGTCCTCCTGACTCCAGGGCCAGTGCTCTATCCACTATGTCAACTAGCTGCCCTTAGTAGGAACTCTTTACTCAATCTGTAAAGATCAGTTTTCCCATCTGTAAAATGGAGCTAATAATAATAATAATAATAATAATAATAATATAGTACTTCCCTTTATAAGTAACTACTTCTAGGGTTATTATAAGACTTGGATGACATAGTCATTATGTTTGCTGATGAAATTCTAGTTGAAAATAAAATTTTAAGATAGCAAAATAAATATTAGCAGTTAATTGCTCACACATAACTAACTTTTGACCACTCATAATGAAATGTAAAAAAAGAGACTCTTTCCTCTTGCCTAAGAATGAGACTGGTAAAGTACAAGTGAAGACTTTGTGATCAGCAAACATAAGCATTTCCATATAATGAAGGCTAGAAAAAAATCATATATAGAATTATTATATATATAGATAGTTTAAATTTGACATTGTAGGACCAATTTCCCTGTGTTGCCTTCTGAACTTCCACCTTTTCTGTGTATTTTACAATGTTTATTAATGCTTGTCTATTTTTCTTTGCAACACTATTTTTCCTGTATAACTGTCCTTCTTACTTCCTGTCCTGAAAAACAAATAAAAATTCTCCTTAGTAGAAACAGAAAGGGGGGGGGGTAAAATAAGTATAAACATTGTGCTATAGTTTTCATGTTTGAAAATGTTTGCCTCAGTGGGGCAGCTAGGTGGTGTAGTGGATAAAGCACCAGTCCTGGAGTCAAGAGTACCTGGGTTCAAACTGGTCTCAGACATTTAATAATTACCTAGCTGTGTGGCCTTGGGCAAGCCACTTAACCCCATTTGCCTTGCAAAAAAAAAAAAAAAAGAAAGAAAATGTTTGCCTCTTTCTGTATCACTAGTCCACCACATATCATTAGATTTGGGGGTATCTTGTTGCAGGTATTTTCCCCTTTTAACTATTTCTCAATTGCATTAATTTTGTACAAAAATCTTTTATGTTATTTTAACCACTTGTGGTTCTTTCTACCCTTTTATTCATTCATTCATTCCTTTGTTTATTTATTTATGCATTGCTAAGATAGCTCTTGTAAGAGTAAACACAATCCCTCCCCAGCCCCCACTAAAGTAGAAAAACCTTATGAAAAACAAAGTGAGAGAAAAAGAAAAAATTATACTTCAATCTGGGTTTGGATTCCATCAGCTCTGTCCCTGGGCTAGATTACATTCTTTATCAGAAGTCCATCAGAGAAATGGCTTCCATATTTTTTCCCACAGTTACTATTGCTAATTGTATTTCCCACCATCCTTTCCTCCCCACTCTCATTTATTCTTTTCTCTCCTTTCACCTTGTCTTTTCTCAAAAGTGTGATAATAGGGTAACCAAGTGGCACAGAGGACAGAACACCTTCCCTTGGGCAGGAGGGCCCAAACCCAAGTCCCACCCCAGGTACCCAACAACCAACCAGCTCCAGGTCATCCAACCCCACCACCAAGCAAAAGTAAAAAAAAGTGTGTTGTATCTGACTACCCTCTCTCGTGATCTACCCTCTCCTCTCATCACCTATATCCTCTCCCCACCCTCTGTTCCTTTCTCCTATCCCCTTCCTCTCTTTTTTTCTCTAGATTAAGATAGATTTCTATACCCTATCAAGTTCGTATGTTGTTTCCTCTCTGAACCATTTCTGATGGGAATGAAGACTCACTTAACCCCCCCTTCCATTCTACTGCAAAAGCTTTTTCTTGACTCTTTTATATGAAATATCTTATCCTAGCCTGCCTCTCCTTTCATTTTCTACCAGTCCATTCCTTTTTACCCTTTGACCTCCATCTTTATAATATATTATACCTTCATATTCAACTCCCTCCTGTGCCTTGTCTATATATGCTCCTTATATGATTCTTATGAGTTATCAGTATCATCTTCCCATGTAGGAATACACACGATTCAACATCATTAAATTCCTCATAATTTTCCTTTGCCATTCTGAGTCCTGTACTTGTGAAGATCACACTTTCTGTTCAGCTCTGGTTGTTTCAGGAGGAAAGTTTGAAATTCCCTTAATTCAATGAATTCTTTTGCCCTGAAAGTGGATGTTCAGTTTTGCTGGGTAGTTGATTCTTGGTCATAAACTAAGATCTTTTGTCTTCCAGAATATCTTATTCCAAAGCCCTATGAGCCCTTAATATAGATGTTGCTAAGTCCTGCGTTATCCTGACTGTATTCCACAATATTTGAATTGTTTCTTTCTGGCTGCTTGTAATATTTTATTTTTGACTTTGGAGTTCTGGAATTTGGCTATAATATTCCTGGGAGTTACTTTTTTGGGATCTCTTTCAGGAGGTGATTGGTGGGTTCTCTCAATTTCTATTTTGCCTTCTGCTTCTAGGATCTTAGGGAAGTTTTCCTGTAGAAATTTTGTAAAAATGAAGTCAAGGCTTTTTTCCTGATCATGAATTTCAAGTAATTCAGCAATTTTTAAATTGTCTTTTCTGGATCTGTTTTCCAGGTCAGTTGTTTTTTTTTTTAATGAGGTATTACACATTTTCTTCTAGTTTTTCATTCTTTTGTTTTTGTTTTACTGTTTCTTGATTCCCCAACAAGTCATCAGCTTCCTTTATCTCCATTCTACTTTTGAAAGAGAACTTTCTCATCTCCTTTTCCATCTGGACAATTCTGCTTTTTAAGGTATTCTCTTCATTAACTTTTTGGACTGCTTTTTCCATTTGACTTAAGCTGGTTTTTAACATATTATTTTCATCAGTATTTTTTTGGTAGCTCTTTGACCAAGTTTCTGATTTATTTTTCATGTTTTTTCCTGCATCTCTCATTTCTCTAATTTTTCCTTTACATCCCTTAATTGGTTTTCAAAATCTTTTTTGAGCTCTGCCATAGCTTAAGACCGATTCCTATATTTCTTGGAGGTTTTAGTTGCAGAAGTTTGGACTTTCTTATCTTCTGTGTGTGTGTGTGTGTGTGTGTGTGTGTGTGTTTATCCTCCATGAGACCAAAGTAATTGTCTATGGTTTTTCTGTTTACTCATTTCCCCAGTCTATGCCCTGGTTTGGGGGTGCTTCCCAAGCTGAGTGTTATTGGGATACCACTGCAAGGAACCTAGTTCCTTCAAGGTCTTAAGAGTCCTGTCCCAGAAATAGTGAAGAGATCTTGTCAATCTCCCCCCACCTCCTTACCTTTTGTGGGCTGAGTGCTCTGGGAGCAGCTGGGGGGGGGGGGGGCTCCCTACTGGGTGGTTCCGCAGGCCTGCTTTCGTCTCCTTGGATCAGGTCTGTGCTGGCCTGGACTCCATGCTCACTCTGGCAGAGTTTTCCCGCTGATATTTGAACTTGTGCTTGGTGATCCCTGAGTTGGAGGGTCTGGATACTGCTTCAACTGCCATAAGCCCATGTGCCCCCAAGGACCCAGGTGCCAATGGGCTGCTCCTGGGAGACTGGAGCTCATTTACTCCTGTGCTAATGCCCCCTTCAACTCGGGTGAAACGGAGCCTTCCCATGGATCTTCCAAGTTTCCTTGGGCTGGAGACTTGCCACTGAGTCTTTCTGTGACTTCTGCCTCTCCCAGATTTAGTTAGAGTCATAATATTAAGGCCTTTGGAGTTTCTTGGAAGTGAGATTCTGGGAAATCCTGTCTTCATGTCACCATTTTGGGTGTGCCCCCACCTATCCAGTCTTTAATCAGTAACTTTTCTTCTCTCCATAGCTGTAAGAGAGATCTCCTTCCCTGCTGTTTTGGTATGGCCTTTTATAATCTATTTCATGTTTCTGTTGGGAGCTTTTTTAAGGTAAATAGTTTGAGATGATAACTAATAAGACTAATTTTTCCCAGACTGCTTTCTAATTTCTCAGAAGTTTTGTTAAGTAGCAAGTCCAGGTAGTAGTTGGTTTATTAATTTATTGAAGTAATCTATACTACTCATATACAATTGCTTCTGAGATCTTGTGTACCCAGTACATTCAACCGATCAATTTTGATCAATTTTATAAAGTAATACTAAATTATTTTCATGTTTTCTGATTTAAAATGAAGTACTACTAGACCTTCCTCCTTAAAATATTTTTCTCTTAGAAGTTAATGACTTTTTTTGTTCCTCTATGTAAATTTTGTTATAATTTTGTCTAGTTAAGTAAAGTAGCCATTAATTTCTCTTGCAGAATTTCATTATTTTTGTAAAAGTTCTATAATTATATTCATATAATTACTAGATGTATCTTGTTATCTATTTTCTGTATTTGATTAATTTTCTTTAATCTTTTCATACTATGTCATTTGAGATAGATAGTTAAACAGACAGACAGATAGGTAGGGTAAATAATGGATTGTTTCATTATCTATGGTATATTTAAGTCAAAGGTTCTTAACCTGAAATCCATAGCGTCTCCATAGGCATAGATTTCAGTGTAGTACATTCATTTGCATGGGGAAATTTTATTTAATTCTATTTTTTAATTAATTTTATTTATTTTGAATTTTACAAATTTTCTCCTAATCTCACTTCCCTCCCCCCACCCTCCACAAAGGCAGTCTGTTAGTCTTTACATTGTTTCCAGGGTATGCACTGATCTAAGTTGTATGTGAGGAGAGAGAAATCATATCCCTAAGGAAGAAGAATAGAATATAAGAGATAGCAAAATTACATAATAAGATAACAGTTGTTTTCTTAATTAAAGTAATAGTCTTTGGTCTTTGTTCAAAATCCACAATTCTTGCTCTGAATACAGAAATTTTATTTTTTAAAATTTTTTACTAACCTCATTGTGAAACTTAGCATTTCTTTCAATAATGAATTTTTGAAAAATATATATTGAGTAGGGGGTTTATAGGATTCACAAGATGTTGAAGGATCCATGATGCTAAAAAAATCCCAAAAAGGTTAAACTCATTTTTAAAATATAGTAGAGCTTCCTTGTTAATCTCTTTTAACAATGTCTGTTTTTGGAGTTGTCCCTTAGGAAATCATGATTCTTTTTCCCCTCTGCTTTTTTGAGTTCATTTGAAACATCCAGGACCATATTTTAACATTCTCTGAATCTTTATGTTTCTCAAGGGTTTTTGTAAATAGCATGTTGTTGAATTGTGCTTTTTAATCCATTCTACTGTGTTCATCCCATTCTCATTCATAATTACAGTTGTTAAATCTTCATTTCCATCTGTCATATCCATTTTCCTCCTTTGCCCTCATATCTGCCTTAATAAATGACAGTGGTAAAAGAGAAGGAATATCCTTGATACTAATAATCTATAATTGAAGTAGTTTAATCCCATTCCTTTGCCCTTTCTCTCCTCAGCTAATTCATTTCCTGATTATTGGTTCTTATACTTTGTTTTTCTTTTGATTATCCTCTTATGATCCATCCTCACAATGTAAAGTTTTACTTCTAATTATTCACTTTCCTTTTTTTAGATCCCTCTTAAACTAACATCTCTCTCCCCATCTCTACCTCGTTTTCTGATTAGTTAAATTTATTTGTATCCCAATTTGTGTTTTTGAGATCCTTCTTTGCTTAGTTTAGGTAAGAGTACTTGTCTCTCCCTATTTTCTTCACCATGTATTTTCCTCTCCTATACTACAGTTATATGGGGAGAATAAGGTAAATGTTTCCCATTTCTTCATTTCTTCCCTAGTATATTTCTCCCCCCCCTTTTTTCTTCCTTAGAAACATACAATATGGGGTAAATCTATCCCCAACCCCTTCATTTCTTTTTAATTCTGTGATCCTAGAAAACAGTGATCCAATTCCCTTTGTAGCTAGGGTACTGCTGCTGCCACAGGGATGAACTGGTTGTTTAATAGTATGAAATAGCTGGAATTCCTGGTTTATAAGTATTTCCTGGTGTTCCAAAATTAATTTTGGCCTTTATCCTTCTTTATCTCATTTTCCTATGTCCAGTCAGTAATTGAGTCTTTCTCCCTGCCATTTTTGGACCTGTCAGGTTCCATTATTTATCAAATCACAGTATATGGTTTTGGCTCAGTCTCCTCTAGTTTGAGAGCTCCATAAATTGACTTCAAGCTTCATTATAGATTAGGTAGAGAAAACTAAAGCAGAAATATGGGGGGAAGAAAATGCAGTTTTTTTTTTAAAGCAGTGAAACTTCACTGTTGGAATTTACTTCTCATTGGAAGGTTCAAATCCTAGTTAGTTCATAACTGTCTTTTCATAGATGGTTATTTATTTTGCTTAATACACATAGAGTTTTTCTATAGCAAGTGGTCCCCCCCCCAATAACATGTCTAAACAGTTTTTAACAGAACATTTTGTGTTCCAAGTTCTTTTCCTCTCCTTCCTGAAACAGTAAACAATATGATAAAGGTCATACATGTGCAGTCATGCAAAACTTATTTCCATATTAGTCATTTTGTGAAATAAAATGGATCAAAAAACTCACAAAAATAAGTGAAAAATAGCATGCTTTATTCTGCATTCAGACTCGATCAGTTCTTTCTCTGGTGGTAGCTAGCATTTTTCATGCTGATCATCATAGTGGATGATCAGCATATTGCTGAGAATAGCTAAGTCCTTTGAAGTCATCATTGTGCAATATTGCTATTACTATACACAGTGTTCTACTTGTTCTGTTTACTTCACTTTACATTGGTTCATGTAAGTCTTTCTAGGTTTTTCTGATGTCATCCTGCTCATCATTTCTTATAGCACAACAATATTCAATTACAATTATATACTACAACTTGTTCATCCATTCCCCAGTTGATGGACATCCTCTCAATTTCTAATTCTTTGCCCCTACAAAAAGAATGGATATAAATATTATTTTGCAAATAGGCCATTTTTCTTTTTCTTTTGTTTTTAATCTCTTTAGGAAACAGATCTGATAGTAATATTATAGTAGTTACAGTATAACTCTTTGGGCATAGTTTGAAATTATTCTCCAGAATGATTGGATCAGTTCACAACTCAACCAACAGTTCATTAGTGTTTCAATTTTCTTACATCTCTTCCAATATTTATTATTTTCCTTTTCTGTCTTATTAGCCATTTTGATAAGCATGAAGTGGTACCTCAGAATTGTTTTGATTTACATTTCTCTAATGAATAGTGATAGAGTATTTTTTCATATAACCATAGATAACTTTGGTTTCTTTTGTCTGAAAACATCCTGTTCATAGCCTTTTACCATTCATCAATTGGGGAATGACTTGCATTCTTCTGAATTTGACTCAGTTCTCTATATATTTGAGAAATGAGGCCTTTAACAGAGACACTTGTTAAAAAATGTTTTTTTCTAATCTTGGTGAGCAACTTGGGCATTTTAAATTTTTTTTGTCTTTATATTTAATTTTGTTTGTAATATATATTTATCTTAAGCACTTAAAAACATTTTCCTATGAAAGTACATAGTTTTCATTAGACTGCTAAAAGGGAGGCTGTGATGCAAAAAAGGTTAAGAAACTTCTTTACTAAGGTAACTTTTAGAGAATGTGCCATAGGATGAAAATATCTTTTAGCATGAGTAATTTGAAAAATGTACTTAATGTGGAGTTAGAAGAAACTTGGGATAGAAATTTCCTGTGTCAACTGTCTATGGTAAAGTCACTTTTCTCTCTGAATCTCAGTTCCCTTTTTGCAAAGCAGAGATAACACTCTGTGACACATGGACTTGTTACATACCAAATCAGATTTGTTAAGAACTTTGCAAATACTATATGAATACCAATTATTAAATTATTCAATCCAGAATACAAAGGAAGATTTCTGACTGAGATTATACTGGGACCAATAAAATATCAAAATTCACATTTTTAGATGTGTCTCTGCTCTCTCAGTGTAACAGCTTGACAGCTCAGAAGGCAGGAAGAGGAAACTAGGGATGGAAGGAACCACAGTCAGGGAGGAGAGTTAGCTTCTCCTGTTCAAAAGCTTTAAGAAGTTAGGACCTGGGCAGCTAGGTGGCGCACTGGCTCTGGAGTCAGGAGTACCTGAGTTCAAATCTGGCCTCAGACACTTATTAATTACCTAGCTGTGTGGCCTTGGGCAAGCCACTTAACCCCATTTGCCTTGCAAAAACCTAAAAAAATAGTTAGGATCTTTTATAGTATATATTGGAAATCTAGTCAAAATTTGCTATGATCAGTTGGTTAGAAAACGTGGATCTTCATTCTGATCACTTTTCATAAATTTTCTGCTCTGGTGGTGATGCAGAAATCAAAAGATTTCTGGGGAGAAAATAAGAAAAATGTTTAATAATTTCAAACCTCTCCTTCCTCTGGCTATGAGTTAATTTAGGAGGCTATTATAGCTACAATCAAGTTTCATGGATACATTCAAATTCAAAATTATGCACCATAAATCTCATTTTCAAGGTCTTAGTAGTATGCTTCTGTAGAGCAAATGACCCTTTATATTCTTCATTACTTTTTTGTTTGTTTTTTTTAATTCTGTACAGATCGGCAGGTCAGTTGATAATTTAAAGTTTGAGAAACATTTGTACTTAAAATTTTGGGGAAAAAAAAGAGGTGATATGTAAAGTAACTGCACCATGAACAAAAATTAGAAAATTAGGGGTTTTGGGGGGGCAAATGTTGGTTAGAGTTTAAGTTTTTGATTGATTAGGTTACATTTCATATTTCCCTCTATTTTTCTTCCTTTCATTCATTTTACATGGCCTCATATTTTGTAATTTGGACAACTAGATGGCATAGTGGATAGAGTATTGGACCTTAAATCAGAAAGACTCCTCTATTTATGAGTTCAAATTTCACCAAACATTTATTAACTTTGGAACCCTAAAAAAGTCACTTGACCCTGTTTAACTCAGTTTGATTCACATGTAAGCAGCTATGGTTTTAATCCATGATGTTTCAGATCTAATTCTTCATCACTTCTGTTTTTCTTCTGTTTTCCACTGCTGTCTCATGTGCATTTACAAACAATTTTTTCCCCAAAGTAACAAAACAAAGTCATTTATTGTTACACAGCTTTGTATTGTTCAATTGTAGTTTTGATTTACAAGATATTAACAAAAGTCCAAACCCAGGGTTTCTTGCAATGCAATCTTTTCCCAATGATCATCCATAACAGGTCCTTTTTATTTTTAAGAAATGTAGCTAAAGACAATCCTGAATACCAACAATGAGCATATGACCATGTGGTTTGGGAGTTCTACATTTCCTTTCACTGGTATTACCTATAGAAGGGTTTCACCATGTGCATGATAAAATTGACCTTTCCAGGAGCTGAAACAGTTTCTTAAATGAGCTCTTTGTTATTTTGTTCTTGGTTGTGTTTGGTACTTGTTTTTGTGTTCCTCTTGTATTCCTATTTGTTCTCCATGAAAAACAAATAATTTTTTTTTAGGTTTTTGCAAGGCAAATGGGGTTATGTGGCTTGCCCAAGGCCACACAACTAGGTAATTATTAAGTGTCTGAGACTGGATTTGAACCCAGATACTCCTGACTCCAGGGCTGATGCTTTATCCACTGCGCTGCCTAGCCACCCCAGCAAATAATTTCTTCCAGTTTTCTTTCTAGGACACCTCTTTTTATTGAGCATCCATTTATTTTCATTTATGATTAGATTTAGATTTGTGGAATGGGTCATCTTGGATTATAGCTTAAGCTGTTTGCATATGGATGAAAATAAATTTTAAAATATTTTTAAAAAAGAAAAAAATTAGCTTAAGCTCTTTTGTTCTTTGGAATCCCTAACACAATTTCCTCCTCTAATTTGTGAGAGAATAGTCTTGTTTTTCAAATCTTTTCCTTTCCATTTGAAGGTCTTTTTTCTGGTTACTTGCAGAAATTGTTATTTGCCAATGTGATTGTTGAATTTAACCATTATATATCTTGGAGTTTATTGTAATTGTGTTTTTTTTTTCCCTCCTAGATATGATCTGTAGATTCTTTCCTGTTGTTTTCTGTATTAAGAAATTCTGAGCAGTTTTCTTATATTATTTCTTAAATTGTGTTCACGTTTTTGAATGTATATTTTTTTCTGGAAATCCTATAATCTTTAAATTGTATGTACAGAGCCTTTCTTGGCGATCAATTTATTTTGCCTGAATGGAGATTGTGCTTTTAAAATTTCATTTTTGTTTGTCTTTTAGATCCATGCATTTTCATTCCCAATCAGTTATCCTCTCCATTGTTTCTTTTATGAGATTTGAAGCTGTGGTTTCATGTTTTTTCGTTCTGTCAGTTATTCCTGATGTGTACAAAATAAACCCTGCTCTCACAAATTTTATTTCTTTTTAAAAAACCATTCAGGAGCATCCTACTCTTTGTGGTTCCATCTTGTCTTCAGAATCCATAGAATCCTCTTCATCAGGTCTTGATTCATTTTATTTAGACTTGCAGAACTCATTTAGAGATCCCCGATCTAGAGTTCATCATTTCTCTTCTTGTTATTACTATCTTCCCTTTTGATTTTGCTACTTATGAAGGTTTTTAATTGTTAACTTCCTGAAGTATTTGTAAATTTCATTCATCTTTTCTTTATTTTCCACTTTTACTCTTATCACATTCCCTTCCCTCTTAGGTTATTTTCCCTAAGTGCTAAATTTCAAAACTGTCTCAGGTCCCTTTCCTCTGGCTAATACATGGTTAACCACTCTAGATTTCTACCCCAAATGACTCCTGGGAGGAGAGATATGACCCCAACATGCGCTTTCCTTCAGCCTTTTTGGAGAACTGAAGAGCCTCACATACATCTCCTGTTCCTCTTTTCTACAGTTCTCTGACTGATAGTATTTGTAAAGAGCTTAGTGTGAGATTTAGCTGATAGTTGGTGCTAAATAAATGTATAATCCCTTTCCTCTGCTTCCATTAGATCATCAGCTCCATTAGGAGTTTAAGGTCTGCTTTTCCCTTTCTTCCACTAAGCTTAGCACAGTGCCTCAGACCTAGTAAAAATGCTTGTTGATTTGTGAGTTCCTGGAAGACAGGAACTGTCTTTTAGTTCATTTCTTATCCACAACTCTTTAAACCATGCCTGACTCAGAGTAGGTGCTTAATAAATGTTTGTTGATTGATTTTATTTGACTTGTTTTCTGGGTTTATATTTTTACGGCTTCTAGAATTTCATACGAACATTTCGTTGTTGACAAAATTGAGGCAAAACCTAAATTACAGGGAAAGTAGGTTTTGATTTTCTGTTAGATAAATGAATGGGTGTAACAATTCATAAAACCATTGAATTCAGTTCTCAGCTTTATTTATCTAGTATAACCTTCAGTCTCTCATATCTCATAATGTCATTATGGGCGCTGCATTTCGACAACTGTATAGTACAAGGAAAGTGTGCTGAAAACAATTATTTGTGCCATTGTTCATACTGAGTGAGCTACCAGTGACATTTTTTACATTTATAGGGATGGAGAAACCCCTGAGATTCAATAATTCATCAACCATCAGTTTTCATTTTGAATGTTTAAATTCAATTATTTTTGAAATGTGTTTTTAATTTCCCATCTTTTTTTCAGTTTTCCTCACTGAAGAGAAAGCCAATTCAGTATTAAAACGTTACCCAAGAGCAAATGGTTTTTTGGAAGAGATAAGACAAGGAAATATTGAACGTGAATGCAAAGAAGAAGTTTGTACTTATGAAGAGGCACGAGAAGCCTTTGAAAATGATGCAAAGACTGTAAGTATTGGGGAGGGTAATTAAAGATATTCCTTTGTAGATTTGTTTTTCTTCCATACTACTGAATATGGAAATCCTGCATTTCAGAAATGTCCTCCTACCTGAAATCCAACTCAGCCTAGGTTGCCTCACCTTCTCTCTGTCTCATTGTGAATAAAAGCCTGTGACCTGAAGGAGGTTCTGAAAGAAAGGAGAATTTGTGTAGTAGTCCTGTGTATAGGACTAAGAAATCTTTTCTCAATATTTCTTCAGAAGCTTTCATAAGCTAGAGTATGACCTCTACTGCCTGGAAGGAAGCCTTTATTTTCATGAATAGCTTTGTTCCTGAACATTATTATGTAATAAAATTTTGTTTTATGTAGCCAAGATTGATCAGTTTTATTAAAACATATCTGGCTAAGCTGAGGGAATCAAAAATGATTCCCAATCTTTATAGTATCAAAGTGTATTTCAGACATTAACAAACAGTATAAATAATTCCTTTTGTGAGAAGCCACTTATATCTAGACTTTTTCTTCAATGTCTACATCGAGGAATACTAACTACTATAGAAAACAGATATTGAGAGAGGACATAAATTTAAGAGTTATATAGGAGACACATTAGGCAGGGTTTTTTTCTGCTTATCAGCATCTTCCTTAACACAGAAGCGTATAATTTGAGGAAATGAAGAGAGAGAGAGAGAGAGAGAGAGAGAGAGAGAGAGAGAGAGAGAGAGAGAGAGAGAATGAGAGAGACAGAGACAGACAGACATGGTATTGCTTATCTGGCTTATCTGGCTTCTGTAGTCTAGTCTCTTTTTTTGTCTTTTTTATGGACAATGTGCTTTCTCATTCTAAAGATGAATCAAAGAGTTCAAAATGGTCCTTGGAGGAGCATTGGACCAAGATTATTTTTAGGGATTTCTCCACTCTCATTCTTTTTGGAATTTTTGGAGATTGCAGCCTATAGATAGGAGAACATAGGGAAGGAAAATTCCTAGGAAGTAGGATTTTCCTCTTCTGAATAGGGACAGTGTAGAACCAAAAATCTTAAATAATACAAAACTGCCCTTGAGGGTTTTGAGGAGGTCTAAAAGGAGGCCAGCATTTCGAAGAATTATTTATTTTAACAATTCCTTCTCCTTCTTTGGGTTCTGGGAAATGATTTGCAGAAGCCATTGGCCTTTTCAGAGGGTGAGCCAAAGGGAAAAGTAATGGAAAATACAGAATTAGGCTATGGTGCTAATAAAAATCTGTCCTGAATGCTACCTAGAAGAAAATAGTTAAAAACACTAGGGACCCTAGAAAGAGTTGTAAATATGCATTGGCCTGAAAACTAGAAGAGAAGACAATCCTATCAACCCAGCATCCCTTCTGGCCCCTGTTTATGTGTGTTTTTTTGGTTCTTCCTTTCCATGCAGTTCTTGAGCTGTCATGGTGATCTGTATTCCAAAGCACTTTTAAGTTTTGAAAAGCTCTTTATATCTCTTCTGACCTTCACAACAACCCTATATGGTAGCTGTTATTCTTAGCCCTGTTTTATAGATGAGAAAACCCAGCGACTTACCCAAGGTCACATGAGTAGTAACATCTGAGGTAGGAATCAAACATGTAGGTCTTCCTGAGTCTGAGTCCAACTATGTCCATAATTTCTCAAACAGGAGCCTTAGGGCACTATTTTTTTTTAAGGTTTTTGCAAGGCAATTAGGGTTAAGTGACTTGCCCAAGGCCACACAGCTAGGCAATTATTGTGTCTAAGGCTGGATTTGAACTCAGGTACTCCTGACTCCAGGGCTGGTGCTCTATCCACTGCACCATCTAGCCACCCCCTTAAGGTCACTATTAACTGCCCAGAACTTTCATCCTGATAAGGAGTAGGTTAGCTGTGATCAGTGAGGTGGGGTTTTGTTTCTGTTTTGGAGTGTTTTTTTTTTCAAGGCAATGTCCAAGGTCACATAGCTAAGTAAATATTAAGTGTCTGAAACCTAATTTGAACTCAGCTCTCTATCCTCTTTGCCATACAGCTGCCCCTTAGAGTTGGTCTTTTAGGATATAATCTCTTTTTTGAGCTGGTGGCATGTGAGACTATTTGAGAAGACAGCCTAAGACTAGAAATAAGAATACTGTACACAACCTATGAGTACATGACAAGTTGTTGAAAGCAACTAACATTACCCAGTTATTTCAGCTTTATCATCCTTCTACCTGCTTCATTTCTGATGCAAATGAATAAAGTGTAGATTTAAGAGGAAGATCTGGTAGGCTGTTTTGGACTGGATAATAAGCCCTCATGCTCCTCTTGACAAGTTTACAACTATCTGCACACTGGTTGTTTCCCTTTAATGGACATCAACATAATTGATCAATATTGTTAATTCTACCCTGCATCCCCAGTTATTGATAGGTCTAGAATACCTAGTGGCAATAAAACTTGTCCTAAGAAATTTATTTGACCATAAGGAAGGCCAGAAAAATTTAATATACAAAAGAAAGTGTGAAATCCTTCTGACATATTTCCTGCTGGGTCTGGGTTTGAAAAGGACAGATTGACTTCCCATGGCAAAGTAAAAAAATAAAACCCAACTGTTTGAATCCTAAGTATAGGTCAGAAAATGATTTGGAGTAGCTAGTTTATAATTTGTACATGAGGGATTCAGCAACCAACTTTATAATCTCCAAGGTAGGGAATTATTCCCCTTCAAAATGGAAATCACACACTTGAGAAAGGAGTTGAGAGAATCTTTTCATTATCTCCACAAAGGTGCCCCCAACACTATACAAGCAATGAAAACTGATTCTGGTGTCAGACATCACATCTCATAGTTCCCCATGGTCATTTTTTTGTATAACAGATTATCAACTCAGTACAGTAAAGACTTTCACCAGGAATCATGTTGACATCAAATCAAATAACAGCCCCACAAAGTTCTACTTAACAGTAATTTTCACTCTGCCCAATTTGGTACGGTGCACTGTGGCTATTAATATTAATTAGTATAAGACAAACGGGTGACAAAGTAGAAAGAAAGAATTATGAACCTGAGGTTATAAAAATATAAGTCCAAATCTGGCCTCCAATGTTTACTAGCTGTGGGACCTTGAACAAGTCATTTAACTTACGTTTGCCTCAGTTTTATCATCTGAAAAGTGAAAATAATAACACCTGTCTCATAGTTATTATTTCAAATGAGATATTGTTTGTAAAATGACTAGCACAGTGCTAAGGACAGTTAGGTGGTGCCATAGAGCATAGTGTCCTGGATCTAGATTGAGGAGACTCAGCTTCCTGAGTTCAAATCTGGCCTTAGATACTTACTAGCTGAGTGTCCCTGGGCAAATCACTTAACCTGGTTTGTCTCAGTTCCCCCATCTGTAAAATGAGCTGGAGAAGGAAATGGCAAACCTCTTCAATATCTCTGCCAAGAAAACTCCCAAATGGAGTTACAAAGAAGTAGACTGGATTGAAACGACTAAACAATAACAGTAGCACAACTTTCTATAAATATTCATTCCCTTCTTCCTAAAAGCAGAACATATTGGTGTAGTTTTACAGCTGTAACATAATATGCACCAGGCATTGACATTTCCGTTTTGCTCATATAAAATATTTGCTTGTATAAAAATTCTAAAAGCATCCTGTTCTCCTACCTTCCTCCTTTATCTTCCTTTTTATATGTGTTTTGACTTCTCTCCTTCATTGCATTCAAATGGTTCAAATCCACAGTCACCAAATGACATGATGCCATTGTGAGATATCACAAAGAATGCTAACCACACTGTTTTGATTCCATTTTCAGGTTACCAGCATAATCACTCTTCCTTTCTGTTTTAGTTATAATTCTAAAGGATAGCTACAGAACCTTGAGAATAATTTAAATAATATTATAAGGAAAATCAAACTTTAAAAGATTTAAGATATTTCATCAATGTAAAGACAAATCATGATTCCATAAGACTCATGATGAGGAAATGGACTTAACATGTAGAGCAAGAGATTTTTCAGACACCACCAATGTGGGAATTAATTGTTTGATCATGATGTGTTTATGTTACAAGGCCTTTATTTTTCTTTTTTTTTCCCAGTTGGAAAAAAAAGAAGAGTAAATACTTTTTAATTTAAAAAAAATTAATTTAATCTTTAAAAAAAGAGAGAAATTGAAAAAGTCACCAAGATTGGGAGCTTGGGTAGATGGCGATACTATCAGCAGTATTATGGAGATTAGGGAGAGAGGCTATTTCAGGGAGAAAGATCATATATTCCATTCATGTTTTTTCAGATGTCTATGTGACATTCACTTAAAAATGTTTGATAATTTAATACTATTCATGGTATTTTAGTAATTTGTACAGAAGGTGCCCTATTTAGTCTAGTTTTCTCATCCTCCTCAGGATGGGGTATTTTTAACTATAGATGAGGGTAGGATTCTTCTCTTCTGTGTAAAGAAAAATTGCCTATGTCAGTCCTTATTATAATACGTAAATCATACCTGAAATTGACCCTTAGAATATCCTGGTTTTGTTGATCAAGTTTAACTCTAACCGACTTACTGCAGTTAGGGAGCTACTCTTTGGTTAGCTAATTGTTGTCTCTTGTAATTTAGTAATCATAAGGACCTATATCTTTATTAAGACTAAACAAACTTGAGTATTTGAACTTGAATGCAAAATGCCCTGATCTTTCATCTGGATAAATTTATCCCCACTAGAAAACCCTGACTGACTAAATAGGACTCAGTAAAATTTTGGATTAGAATAAGTTGAGGAAACTGAGAAAGAATCTGTCTCTTAGACAGGGAAAAGCCCAAGTATTGGACATTTCAATTTCAGACTTTAAAAAGAACAGTAGAACTCATTCAACCTTTCTGGAGAGGAATTTGGAACTATGCCCAAAGGGCAACAAAAATGTGCATACCCTTTGATCCAGCAATACCACTACTGGGTCTATACCCTGAAGAGATAATGAAAAAGGGTAAAAACATCACTTGCACAAAAATATTCATAGCAGCCCTGTTTGAGGTGACAAAGAGGTGGAAATCAAGTAAATGTTCTTCATTTGGGGAATGGCTTAGCAAACTGTGGTATATGTATGTCATGGAACACTATTGTTCTATTAGAAACCAGGAGGGATGGGAATTCAGGGAAGCCTGGAGGGATTTGCATGAGCTGATGCTCAGTGAGATGAGCAGAACCAGAAAAACACTGTACACCTTAACATAGGGGCGATGATCAACCTTGAAGGATTCACATATTCCATCAGTGCAACAATCAGGGACTATTAGGGGCTATCTATGATGGAGAATACTTTCTGTATCCAGAGAAAGAACTGTGGAGTTTGAACAAAGACCAAGGACTATTACCTTTAATTTAGGGGAAAAAAACCCTGATATCTTATTTTCTGATCTTGCTATCTCTTATACTTTATGTTTCTTCCTTAAGGATGTGATTTCTCTCTCATCACATTCAATTTGGATCAATGTATACCATGAAAACAATGTAAAAAGTGGCAAATTGCTTTCTATGGGGGGTGGGGGAAGGGAAGTAAGATTAGGGGAAAAATTGTAAAACTCAAAATAAATAAAATCTTAAAAAAAAAAGAAAGAACAGTAATTAAGGCCATAATAAGTAAGAGGGGCGGCTAGGTGGCGTAGTGGATAAAGCACCAGCCCTGGAGTCAGGAGTACCTGGGTTCAAATCCGGTCTCAGACACTTAATAATTACCTAGCCGTGTGGCCTTGGGCAAGCCACTTAACCCCATTTGCCTTGCAAAAAAAAAACCCCATAGTAAGTAAGAGTCAGAAGGATCTCAAGTAATAGACTCAGGATTTAGGGTCCCAGTAAGAAAGAGAATCTTATATATATCTTAAAATTGCAGGCTCTTAGATAAATGATATTTTATAGCTAGGATGATCTAAATTATGATTCCCTTTTGGGATTAAAAAACCTTCAATAAAATTATTCACTTTATTCATTCCCTTGATTTATAGTTCAAAAGATAGTAAGATTTTATTTAAATAATCTCTTATTCCTTTTAAGAAAGAAATTATCAGTGGATAAAGTTCTGGGCTTGAAGTTAAGAAGACTCGTTCAAATTTAGCTTCAGATATTTCCTATTTGTGTCACTCTTGGTGAGTCACTTAATCTGTCTGCCTCAGTTGCCTCAACTAAAACTGGTTATAATAACACCTACCTTCCAAAGTTCTTGGGAAGATCAAATGAGATAATATTTGTAAAGTGCTTAGCGTATAGTTAGTGAAAGTAGGTGCTATATAAAAATGCTTATTCCTTTCCCCTTAAGGAACACCCATTCTATTTACAGGCAGAATGTTCTAAAAATAAAGCTGTATTCTTGGCCAAGAATCATTAAACTTTTAGAGTCAATTAAAACTGCAAATTCAGAAATGCAAGGGAGAACTTGACTTCCCCAAATTATAGCTTAACTTGTAGCCTTCTCAAGGTCAAGAGAGCTGCAACCCTAAAGTCATCCTAAAGCAGTGAAGTTTCTCTGTGAATATAAATGGAAAAAAGTTACTGGCCTGTAGCATGCAAAAATAAAAGGGACGTCTCAAAAACTGGCTGTGTGTGTGTTTGTGTGTGTGAGAGAGAGAGAGAGAGAGAGAGAGAGAGAGAGAGAGAGAGAGAGAGAGAAATCATGTCAACTTGTAGCTTGCGGCAGTTTGAGGAATGAATAAAATATTAACCTTTGCCTTTAATTATAGCTCATTAAGTAATGTTAAATAGGGATTTTAAGATTGCAATGATTGTTCCCCAGTAGACTGGACCTAGGGAAATTGGGAGTGTTTATTATTCACTATTTAATAACTAATCTCAAGATGACATTCCTAGAACTGCCTACGATATCTTTGTTCTTAACATTTTCCCTGTTAATCTAAATTACAGCTACATACTACAGGGTGAGAATAGAAGGGGAATGCTCAAGTTTTCATTTTAAATGGAGAAACGAATGACCTTGAAAGAGATTAATAATCTATTTTTTTTCTGCTTTTTTTTTTTTAAGATTTTTCAAGGCAATGGGGTTAAGTGGCTTGCCCAAGGCCACATGGCTAGGTAATTATCAAGTGTCTGAGGTTAGATTTGAACCCAGGTATTCCTGACTCTAAGGCCGATACTCTATTCACTGTGCCACCTAGCCGCCCCCACTCTGCTATTTTTTAGATTATATCTAAAAAAACCAACCAACATAGCTGTATTAAAGCTTTGGGATGCCCTAGTTACCATTAATTTTGTAAAATTAAGTTATTTTCAATGATATATCAGCTATGACTAGAATTAGTCAGAAAGATTCTAAACTAGCCTGACCCTTAGTTGTTATGCAAGCCATTTAACTTCTACCTCCCTCAATTTACTCATCTGCAAAATGGGAATACTAATAGCACCAGGGTTGTTGTGAGAATAAAAGGGGTAATATTTATAAAAGTACTTTACAATTTTTAGAGCACTACAAAAATTCTAATCATAAGCTATTATGATGCTAGTATAAGCTCAATGTTGGGTCAGATATTCAGCTGTATACTTTTTTTGTTTTCTGTTGTTGCAAGGCAATGGGGTTAAGTGACTTGCCCAAGGTCGCACTGCTAGGTAATTATTAAATGTCTGAGATGGGTTTTGAACTCAGATCCTCCTGACTCCAGGACTGGTGCTTTATCCACCATACCACCTAACTGCCCCTACTGTATACTTAATTACCCAATCCAAACAGCAACTTTTAAAGAGGTTATTTGTTTTTTATTTCTATTTTCTCAGTGTTATGCTGACATAGTAAAAAATGCATACATTTGGTAGGCTGTATAAAGGGCAGAGAGAGTGAGGAACTGAGAAGAATTATTCATATAAACTGGTGAAGAACTGGAAGATTGGTGTGGCTTTTCACAGAAAACATATTTGGGCTTTGGATAGAAAGATGAGGGAGGGATTTGGAGGGATATATTAAATTTGGGATGTTTCTGGGACGTCCAGTTTTAATATCTAATTGATAAGTTATTATGCATGACTGGGGTCAGGAGAAAGACTTGGACTACATAAAAGGTTTTGACTTCATCTGCATAGATATGACACTCCTATAGAAGTTGATGAGGTCACCAAGAGAAAAGGACTTAGAAAAAAGCCTTTGTTATCATTCAGCTTGGCAGCCTGATATAAATCATGTTCCAGCAGAGGAGACTGAGAAAGAATGGTAAGATAGGTAGGAAGAGAAGAATATCCAAGAAAAAATATGGTCAGCAGAATAAATGGATTGAGAAGGATTAGAACTGAAAAAAAAAGAGCACCAGATTTAAAAGATTGTTGCTGTTTTAGAAGATAACAGTTTAGGTTTAAGGATGAGGTAAGAAACCAGATTGCAAAGGGTTGAGGGGTAAATGAGAGGAGAGGAAATGTGACACAGTGTGAGTATAGACAGGTCCAGGCATCTATATCAACTGGTAGGCACTAGATAACTATCTGTCCCTAGGACTGCTCTCAGAGTCTTTCTGGCCTCAATAGGATCTGTTAGAATTTACATTCTGCTAGCATTACTTCAGCTTCTATGGGTAACCTCTACTACAAATTAGAAGTGGAAAATTAGTATTATGCAATTATATCATGAAACATGGATGCGATAACTTTCTTCAAGAATTTGAAGGACTGCCATGTGGAGGAGGGATTAAACTACAATTATCCCTTCTACTATCTCTACTTTCCCCATTGCATGTAGTTTTGATATAACATAAACTGGCATAAGAAATTAAATGGGGAATTTTGGGGCAGGGGAGAGTTTGTGAAGGCCAGCAGACTGCACAAAACCTATTACCATATTTTAAATCAAATTTTGCAGTAAGATACTGTGAAACTCCCCATAAAAGAAAATTTCAGATTTCTTCGCTGGTACAAAGGGAGGACCAAAAAAATTTTATATGGATTTTCCAGATCATTGGGGCACCATACCCCTAATCCTCATGACGTGGAAGGGATAACTACAGTTCAATTTGGCCTCTTTGGGCAGTACTGCAGAGAGACTAATTTGGATTTGATTTAAAAAAAAATTTTCCTTAACAATTGAGCTGTCCCATCATGGTTCCCCTCCTTGAAAGTCTTCAGGAGAAACTTTTCAATCTCTTGAAGTATATTAATAATGGGGATTTCTTTTGTTTGAAGATTGAAGTAGTTGCTGCTGAGTTCTCTTCTAATTTTCAAATTCTGTGATGCTGTGATTTATGAGAGAACATGAACAAGAGTCCCATGGATGAAATGTGGATGAATGGGTTGCTATTTGTCCTTTAGGAGAAATACTCATCTTGATGAAATTATAGGTACAGTGAAGTCTAGAATCTTAGTGTTTCAGAGCTAAAATTCATCTCAGAGATAGCTCAGCTCATTCATCCCTGGAGATGAGAAAGTGGGAAGAGATAGAGATGAAATTACATGCTTCTACACGCAACTCAGTGTGCTCAGTTGTACACTGATTTTATTTTTGAGACTGCAGAATGGACAAATACTTGATGAAATCAATGCTTTTATGCCATGTGCCATATTCTAATATATCTTTGTATGATTTATGAAAGTACTTCAAAACATGATATTGCATAAAAATACTGAACTGAATCCTGAGTCCCAACACTTGACTTTTAGTTGGATAACCATAGGCATGTCATTGAACCCTCTCTATGCTTCAGTTTCCTATTCTTTAAATGAAGATAATATTTACTAGGATTTTGTTTCATATTAGGTAAATCATATAGTACTATATAAATGATGATTATTATTCAGAATAAAATTTTGTTCTCAGAGGATATTTTATTTGAAGGTACCTTTCTAAGGACAGATAAGTAACATCTTATCCTAGGCCACCAGACCTTCTCTTTAAGAGTTTTAGACTGTTCTGACTTCTAATCTGTGACCTATATAATTTAGACTATGTAAAAATGCCTAAAACTTCAGTGTTTAAAGGAGTCTGTGTTTGGGTTCCTCTCTCATGATTTTCTGCTAACAAATTTTGTTTCCACTTAATGCAAATATTAGGTATCTTGGTGCTTAATTCTGAAATGCTAGTTAAATCTTAAAACTGAACTAAACTTCAGACAACTTTGAACTCAAGCTGGTGGGCAATTTGTGCCTGTCTAATGAATGAATGTAAGAGAGAACAAGTCCAGGGAAAGTGAATGCATGTTGGAACTTGTTGAAGCACATTCATGCTCTTGTTTTTTAAATAGTTCAAGGCTGAAATTTTCAATGCCTGAATAATTATTTTATATTAGACAAATATGCATTGGTCTCTGGTATCCATACCAACTGAAAACAATGGGGTTATGTGTGTCTGTGTTTATGTGTCTATTTCCTAGGCTGTGTTTGCTTCCTCTCTTTCCCCCAATTTAAGATTGTTATCACAGAATTGAATTTGGAAGGAACCTTTAATCTTTTGCCAAATAAAAATCTTCTATGAATAGGTCTGGCTGGGTCATGCTCATCCAGTCTTCAGTTGAACACCTCATTAAGGAAGAATCTAGTCCTGCAGAAAGAAGCCCAATCTACCTGGAGTCAGCTCTCATTATTAAGATGATTTTCTTTGCTTTAAGTATAAATTTGTGTCTATTCCCTTGTTTTTAATTTTATTCTCTGGGGCTAAATGGAACAAGTGTGATCCTCTTTGAACATACTTTCACATTGTGAAAAATGGCTATCATGTCCCTAATATTTAAATAAAACCTCATTAAACATTAGGGAATCAGGAATCTTCCAAGGCAAAATCTAGTTCTCAAATTCTTAGGTACTTTAGTTTATGAGTTGATCTGGAGTTAAGGATGTCTCAGCAAATGTATCTCTGGGAGGATAAATATTTTTGCATCTCTCACAAATTCCTTCTTAGAGTTCTCATAACACATAACATGTTTTGTTGATCTCCATGTAATAGAATGAAGGCAGGACTTCCATGTTTGCAAAGTCTAGTCCCTATGTTTTTTTGTGAAGAAATCAGATGTTCTTTTTGCTAATCATTTATGGCTGCTGGAAGATTCACTTTGGAGTCATAATAGATTATTGATCTGTAATTCCATCTAAAATGTCCTTTGTTCAGATGATTTTCATATGTCATGAACTTCCATCAACATTCTTTCCTCCTCATTGTTCTTGATTTCCAATCTTCTACCAGAACAGAACACAATTTTTCAGACATGTCTGACCAAGGGAGAGGATAGCAAAAATATTATCTTCCCAGTCTTGGACTCTGACCTCTCTCAGTGTCATCTATGATCATGTTAACTTTTGACTTCCATGTCATCCTGTTGACTCATTGAGCTTTCAGTCTACTAAAACTGCCTGATTTATTCAGAAAAAAATTCACATCTACATTGCTTCAAGTGTTTTGTTTCTTTGCTGTTGACTATACATTTATCCTCATTACATTTTATCTTATTTGATTTAGTCTAGTGTTTCAGCCTGTCTTGGATACCTACTCTGGCTTCAAATTAGCCATTTACACAGGCATTGCATCTCTCCTTCCTTCCTCTCCTTTTTCTACCCATTGAGAAAGCAAGTAATATGATATCAATTATCTAATACTACGTCCTTCATATCAAAGATCAATTAGATATGAGGTCATGCAAAACATATTTTATATTAGTCATGTTGCAAACAAAAAGTATTTTTTAAACCCAGAAAAATAAAGTGAAAGACGTGTCTTTCATTCTGCATGCAGAGTTAGTTCATCAGTTTTCCCTCTGAAGATGAATAACATTTTTCTTCATGAGTACTTTGGAACTGTTTTGGATTGATGTCTTATTCAGAGTAGCTAAGTCCATTGTGGTTGATCATCTATCCTGATATTTTATAAAGGGAAGAGAACAGTCTGCACAACATGGGTTTGTTAGTTTGATTTCCATTCCTAGAAAGATTATTTAAGAGAGCATTAAAGAAATAATTGGAAGCAGTGATAATAGAAAGTTAGTATGGCTTCATCAAGGGTAGATCATACCCAACAATGACAGAAAGGTGATGAATAGGGGGATGCAGAATGTAGACATGGTTTATCAGTGGATTTGCTTGGATTGATTTCACTTGTTTGTCATGAAAAGTGTGTTTTTTGTTTTTTAATTGGGGAGATGGAGAGCTGGAGGTCAGGGAAATAGGGAAGAGTCATTGAAGCATTTTTAAATTCTTTTTAAGCATAATAGAAGAAAATGCAAAAATTCAGGAGACACAGGCAACAAGACAACTTTGAAAGTAACAGGTTGAATTTATCGTGCTTTTTTTCAAAGTAAGCTATTTATATTAGAGGAAGTTTCATACAATCATTTTCTGTTTTTTTTTTAATTCAGAATATTGTAATTGGTTTCTATTAAAATTAAAAAAAAACAAAAAATAAAAATTATTTTCAAAACTTCCCTGGTGTTGACCCTTATCACCTTCCACCTGGACTATTTCAATAGACTTTGAGTTAGTCTCCTTGCCTTGATATCTCCCCCAATACCATCCATATTCCACTCAATTTCTAAAGAGCTCTATCTAAAGCATAGATCTGACCATGTCACCCTCCCTATTCAATAAACTCCACTTTTTTTTTTATTATTTCTAGGATCAAACATAAACGAATTCTTTTTTTTTCACTTTTTAAAGTATTTCATAATCTATCCCCTTCCAGTCTTCTCACACTTTACTCCCCTGCATGGGGCAGTGACATGAGCCTTCCATCCCCTGGCTCAGTCAAGATTTTCACTGACCATCCCCATCCTGAAATACTTTCCCATCCTGTCTCTGCCCTCTGGCTTTCTTTAAATCTCAGCTAAAATCTCACCTTTAGCAATAAGTCCTTCCTGATCCCTTTGATGCTAGTGCCTTCCCTCTAAATTCTCTTGTATTATCTTATAGGTACATAGTTATTTGTATATCGACTCCTTGCCTTCCCATTAGGATGTGAGCTCCACAACAGCAGAGGCTGATCCCCATCCCCATTTTTTTAAATAATACAGCATTTAATGCAGAGTTTGAGATATGGTAAGTATTTAATAAATACTTTTTGAGAGACAGACAAAAAGTATGGGGACGAAGGAAAAAGAGAAAATGGAACCTGTACCTTCAATTTTGGAAAAATTAGTGTAGCAGATAATTTCAGCGGTCTTGCATGTGACATCAGCAGTTTTGGAGGCAGAGGGGGTTTCCAGCTGGGAAATGACCCAAAGAGTATACAATTGTCTTGACTAAATGTTTCTTGTCTGTTCCTTCTGCCACTGGTGACAGGGTAATCTGTGGAAAGGTATGTCCCAGTATATCTGGGGGCTGGAAAGAAGTTCCTTGTTCCATTTCTTGCTCACTTATTTAAAGACTACTTACTCTGAGGAAAGGTTATGCAAGGCAAAAATTAGTAATTTACTAAATAAATTATAACAATAACAGCTAACTTTTATGAAGATTTCATGGTCTTCTTTGAGAATGAATCATCATCATCATCATCATGTGCTTTAGGACTTTACAGATATCTCATTTGAGCCTCACAATAACTCTTCGAATAGGTGATCTTTATCATCCCCTTTTGACAGAGGTTAAGTATCTTACCTAGAATCATCCTGCTAGTGTCTAAGGTCTTATTTGAATTTAATTCTTCCTGACTCTGGCTAAGCCTGTCTGTTTATTGCAACCCATTGCTACTAGTTCTTAGGTAAGAGTAGCTTATTTAGATTTTAGCAAAGGTTTTGATAGAGTATCTTTACTAGAGAAGATGGAGGGACTTTGTAAGAGATAAATACAATTAGATAAATTCATAACTGAACAAATTCAGAACAGCTGGCTTCTGTGAGTAATGAATATTCCTAGTCAATATAGCAAGAGTTCTCCCGTAAGTTGCCCTCAGGTTCTGTGGTCATCCTTGGGCTGTATAACATTTTTATCAATTTCTTGGATAAAATTGATAACCTGCTCATCAGTTTTGCACATGGAACAAAACTGAGAGGAATGGTGAACACCCTGGAGGACAGTCAGGATTCAGCTTTGGGCTGAATTTAATAAGATGTGATTCAGTAGGGATAAAAGAAATTTTACAGAGGGGTACAAAAAAATCAGCTTCATATGTACCAGCTGGGGGAATGCATCATTTGAAAGCAGTGGTTTGATAAAAGATCTGAGAATTTTAAAGGACTCCAAAATCAAGATGATGTGACTGCCATTATAAAAACTGATATATGTTGAACTGCAATAAGAAACACATAGTTTCTAGGACCAGAGAGGTGATGTGTATTCTACTTTCATCATGCCTTATCTACAGTATTGGGTTTAGTTCTGAACACTGTAATATAAGGAAGATATTGTTAAACAGGAGAATGTTCAAAGGAGGGCAGCCAGGCCAGTGAAGAGCCTTGAATTTACATCACATGAGAGTCAATTGTAAGACCTAGGTGTGATCAATTAGCCTGAGAAGACAGGGAGTATGTAAAAGTTATTCCAAGTTTTTGAAGGACTGGAGGAGGGATTAGACTTTGTTCTGTTTGGCCTCAGGGAGCATAATCAGAAACAATAGGTGGAAATTACACAGGCCAATTTGGACTTGATGTTAGAACAGACTTCCTAACCAAGAGAGCTATCCAGAAGTGTCCTAGGCTCCTCAGGAGATAGTGGTTCCCACTCCCCAACCCCAACCCTTGCACATGTTCAAGAAGAGGTTGGGTGATTACTTGATAAGTGTATTGTTATTATATTTTGTTTATGAGTTGGGATTAACAGCCACTAAGGTTTCTTCTATCCTTCACAAATTTGTGTTTTTTTTGAAATCATGTATCTATCAAAATATTACAGTATTTTTCTTGACCTGAAGAAATGCATCATTCTCATTCTTGCATCAAAATAGCTCATTTCCAACCTGAGCCCACAGAATATAATTCTGGTCACATGAATTTTTGGGTTTATTACTAATTATTTCTAAATATGAATCCTACGAGGTATAAGTGTGTTTACAAACTAGACATTTCTACATCTGGTAAATGGGAGCCTGTTCAATCTCAAAAAAATAATTCTTCTTATGCATGATTAAAGTAAGGTAAGCCTAATACTTTATGCAGTAGTCCTCTTTAGAAATAAATCATTTTCTCAGAATAGCCATACGTAATTGTTGCAGTGGAAAGCCAAGACTTCTGAGTGTTTGAGGTGTTTATTGCCAAGTGAGTTAAATGAGCATAAGTGCCATGGTCTGAAAAGACATTTGCATTTGACAAGAATATTTACCATGTTACCTTAGCCTGTCCCAGTTAAATTTCTCACAGTAGTAGCATGTGGCTGTGGCATATGTCCTATCTGTCAGTCTTGGACTTGCAAACAGCAGACAGGTGGTGAGAGACAGTTCCTGAGTTCTCAGTCTTTTCTCTGCCTCGAGAAACTGGCAGGTTGGAAGATTTGGTGTTGTGTGTACTCTGTTGGGGCTCATGCACCAAAAGTTGAACATCATCCTGGAAAACCCAGGGTGCTCAGGTTGTGTTTGTGTATTCATTTATTTGCTTGTGGGTTTGAAATTATGTTTTTATGTCAGAAAATGTTCTTCTTCTTCCCTGCTGGTTTTTGCAATATTTAAAAATTTGTGATGCAAGGTAGTTTAGCCACATGATAGAAACCAGAGCTAAAAAACACCAAGACAATTCCCAAGCATTTAATTAATAGTCAAATGATTCTTTTATGATGAATTTTGCTTGAGATCACATCAAATATATAAATATTCTTGGACATACATAATGTTAGCATAATTCAATGAAGGTATTAACAAATGTCAATAAATTTTAAAAAATCTTTTTTTTTTGTGACTATTGGAGGTCCCAAATTTATGATTTCATCGGTGTGGTTAACTCATGGTTGAAAAAGTTCCCTCCATTCAGGCAGATATGTTATTTGTCCTAGTAAGGAATTTAGCACACTTCCTGCCCAAATGAAAAAAACTTCCTGAGAGGTTCAAATTACCACCTGGCTAATCTATGTAAGGCTGAAAGCCAGTTTTCCTACTTTAGAGTTGGTCTATCAGCTCGCCACCAGGTGTTCAGCCCAGCTTGCATGAATCAGCACCATTCCAAGTATGTCTGGTCTTACTTCACCCAGATAAGAATGCTATGAAAAGAAAACAAAACAAAACACTAGGCCAAAAGTCCAATTTTTCCCATTGCCCCCAACAGTTCTTCTGATTTTGAGGTCTCCTCAATAAAACTGGCTTTCTTGCCTTTCTTTCTATTGACTGCCCATTTGTGTTATGTTTCCTTGTACAGCACTTTCAAATCCTGAACCTTGAATCACCCCTGCTGATTATTAATTTTCATTGGGAGCATTTATATTTTGAATTGACAATCCCTAGAAAATCAGAGCTTGATTTTATTTTGGATTTATTTTGGTTTTGCCTTTTGTTTTTTCTTATGTTGATTGTCAGAATTTAAGAAAGAATTGGGGAAAATATTAAAAATGCAGATTAAATTTTAGTGCATGCTTTTTTTTCTTCTTGAGAAATGATTGTCAATCATTTGCTTAACCTTCAAACAGTATGAAGACAATCTGTAATTTAGTCTTGCCTAGATCATTGAAAGTTTACAAGACTTGCTTATTTGAGGTCACACTGATATTATATTGAGCCTAGGTCTTCTAGACCTGAAGGCTGACCCTTATGCCTTTGCATGGAGCCTGTTCTGCTCACCTCATCCTTAGTTACTATATTCTCTTTATCCCTGTTATTTTATATGTAGTTTGTATTATATATTGTATAATACATTTCAAGATAGAGAATGTGAGCAATGCAGACAAAAGGGTTTATTCTTTTAAATGTTTATTTTATTTTTTCCAATTATATGCAAAAGTAATTTTCAACATTTACCTTTTTTGTAAGTTTTTGAGTTCCACATTTTTCTATTTCCCTTTCTTCCCCTTCTCCACAATAGCAAGTAATCTGATCTCAGGAGAGTTGCTAAGTCTATTCTTTTAGTTAAATGAGTTTTCTGGATCACTTAAACTTTTCATAATGGGATCATTTTATCCTATTTTGTGTCAGCCTTGCAGATGAGTGTCCACCTATTTGCCAAGATTGAAAATAGTTATCATAGTAAGCCTCAGTTTCCTCATCTTTAAAGCAAAGATTTTGATGTGTCCATAAAATGTGTAATTGTTGTTGAGATCCAGCAAGATATATAAAAATATCTATCTGAAAATCTAGTTACAAGACTACATTTCTGTTTATTTATATGGACATCTTTACCTACCTCTTCCCTACCTTCCACATTTGAAATGCAGCTCCATTAGTAGAATGTGGTATAGGTTAAGCAGGAAATAACATTTTGCATGTACTAGCATGTTTAACTTATTTCAATATTAGTCATATTGTGAAAAAAGAATCAGAACAAAAGGGAAAAAGAGACATGAGGAAGAAAAAATATAAAGCAAGTTTTAAAATAGTATGCTTCAGTCTATTCAAACTAAAGTTTTTTCCTCTGGATGTGGATAGCATTTTCTATCATAAGTCTTTTTAGGATAATTAAGTGTTTATTTTTCTTCTTGTATTTATATCCCCAGTATTCAATGCCTCACTTTATTAAAGATGCCTTACACTGTCCATATCCAGAAAAATAACTGATAAATAGAAGTATGTATTGCATGATTTTGCATATTTATATCTATTTATGTCTAATGGTAACTATCTGGGGGGGGAATAGGTGAAGAAGGAAAAAAAAATTACACAATTTTAATGCATATTTGAAAGTAATAGCAGATTTGCAGTTTTCATGTAATAATCATCTTTTTTATTATATTGTTATGGGAATACTTGTTTTATTCCATAACTGAAATAAAATAAATATATAAAATATAAAATTCTTATTGAATTCATTTACCCTATGGTGCCAATTAATCAGATTTTACTAATTTGCAGCTTTACTTTGCCTTTTGTTGAGTTGGATAGTCAATTTTGAAAGTATCTAAATTGCTGCTAAGTATTAGTTTTTATTGATTGGCCCAGTGTGATACATGAACTTGACATTTTGTTGTAGCTAGCAAAAAATACTTTTGTTAGGACTTAGATCATCTTGTAAATTTTTTTCTATATGCATTTTGAAACAATAATGATCACAAGTGAGTTGCTAAGTATCCTCTTTCAGTGTAAATGTGTACATTTTCTGAATCACTTAAACTTTTCATAATGGAATCATTTAGTCCTATTTTGTAACAACCTTGCCGATGAGTATTCACCCACTTGCCAAGATTCAAAATAGTTATTATATCATTTCTCATCTTTAAAACAAGGATTTTGATGTGTATGTTCCATATAAGGTGGGATTGTTGTTGAGGTCCAGCAAGATATATGGAAATATTTTATGAACCACAGAAATACCTTAGAAATGTGATCTGAGATGGTAAAGGCATCCTAGGCTGTTGTATCCATTTTGGTTAAGAGATAGCTGGCAGTCATTTCCCCTAATTACTCTGGAGCTCATGTAAAACACTCCCTGTTTCCAGAGAAGGAAGAAGGAAGGAATTGAAAGGTAGTATTAATAGATTACAAGATTTATAAATAGAAGAAAGAATTTGGCAAATTACTTGAACTTTCATAGGCTGCTTGTGAAAACTCAAACAGGCACATTTTGAAAATCTAGCTACAAGACTATATTCTGGCCTTTCTGGTCTTATGTTTTAAATCTTTCAGGTTTATTTATATGAATATCTTTATCCACCTCTTCCCTACCTTTCTCATTTGAAATTCAACTCCATTGGTAGAATGTGACATGGGTCAAGCAGGAAATAACAATCATGTCATAATTAAAAAATGAAGAACAATATGCATGTCCCAGCTAGAACTTATAGGGGAATTTTATATGAGCAAGGTAAAACTAGGATGTGGACAACCTGCCTCCTTGGCAGGGAGGGGGTTTACTATGAGATTTTAATGACTCAAGGTGTTAAGCAAATCTATTTATTGCCATGGTTGAAAGATGACTTCATTATATGCTACTCTAATAGCATGTTGGAAATAGTAGTTCATCTAGAATTCATGCTAATCAGGGACAGGTAATATAATGGAGACCTGGTTTTTGTCCTAATTCAGTCACTTACTGTGTGGTCTT
The DNA here is from genome assembly GCF_037893015.1 of Macrotis lagotis. Lineage (NCBI taxonomy): Eukaryota > Metazoa > Chordata > Mammalia > Peramelemorphia > Peramelidae > Macrotis > Macrotis lagotis. Next base: position 520,465,519 of record NC_133658.1, on the reverse strand, counting down.
AGGTAAATCACACATTTAAAATTTCAGGTCCTCACTTTCTTGAAATGAGGGAATTTAAGTTTGATATAAGGGAAGAGACAAGGATTTATGCCCCTGCTGTGTGTTATTTCATGTGATTTTCACAACAGCCCTGGGAGATAAGTATTATGATTCCCCATGTTACAGTTGAAGAACCCAAGGCAGACTTGGATAAATGACTTGCCCAAGGTCTCAGCTAAAAAAAGTGTTTAAGGCTAGATTTGAACTCAGTTCTTCCTAACCCAGGCTTACTGCTCTGTTCAATGTGCTACCTGGCTACCTCTAAGTAGCTAATAAAATATAAACATGATAAAAATTTTTTGTTTGTTTTTTGCAAGGCAGTGGGGTTGAGTGACTTGCTCAATCACCAAGCTAGAAAAAACAGTAATAAAATTCAACTGGAGCAACAAAAGGGCAAGAATAGCAAGGGAACTGATGAAAAAAAAATGTAAAGGAAGGTGCCCTAACTCTACCAGATCTAAAACTACACTATAAAGCAGCAGTCATCAAAACTGCTTGTACTGGTTAAGAAATAGAGTTATGGATCAGTGGATTAGGATAGGTTCAAAAGAAACTGCAGTAAATGACTACAGCAATCTACTATTTGACAGACCTAAAGACATCAGCCTCTGGGATAACAACTCAGTATTTGACAAAAATTGTTGGGAAAACTGGAAAGTAGTATGGCAAAAACTAGGCATAGATCCACATCTCACACCCTATACCAAAATAAGGTCAAAATATGTACAGAATTTAGACATAAAGATCAATACCATAAATAAATTAGTAGACCAAAAATACTCTTAACTATCTGATCTATGGAAAAGGGATAAGTTTGTGACCAAAAAAGAATTAAATCACATTATAAACTATAAAATGAATGATTTTGACTATATTAAAAAGGTTTTGCACTACTATAATCAATTAGGAGGAAAACTGGGAAACAATTCACAACTAGGAGTTCTGATAAAGGTCTCATTTCTAAAATATATAGAGAATTGCATCAAATTTATAAGATCACAAGTCATTCCCCCAATTGATAAATGGTCAAAGGATATGAACAGACAGTTTTTGAATGAAGAAATTAAAGCTATATATATAATCATTAAAAAAATGCTCCAAATCACTATTAATTACAGAAATGCAAATTAAAATAACAATGAGGGATCATCTCACATCTATTAGATTAGCCAAGATGAGAAAAGGGAAGATGATCAATGTTGGAGAGATTGTGGGAGGATTGGGATATTGATGCATTGCTGGTGGAGTTGTGAATAGATCCAATCTTTCTGGAGAGCAATATAGAACCTATGCTCAAAGAGCAATAAAACTGTTCATACCCTTTGACACAGCAATTCCAATTCTAGGTCTATATCCAGAAGAAATTGTAAAAAATGGGGGAACTCATACACATTCAAAAATATTTATAGCAGCTCTTTTTGTAGTGGCAAAGAATTAGAAATTGAGGGGATGCCCATCAATTGGAGAATGGTTAAACAAGTTATGGTACATGAATACTATGGAATATTATTGTTTTATGAGAAACCATAAATGGTTGTACTCTAGAGAAGCATGGAGTGACTTAAGGGATCTGATGCTGAGCCAAGGGAGTAGAACCAAGAGAACAGTGTACACATCAACAATAATATTGTGAGATGAACAACCTTGATGGAAGCAGCTCCTCTCAGCAGTTCAGAGAGCTAGGACAACTATATTTGTGACTGGTTATGGACTATATTATCCCCAACCAGAGGAAGGAAAACAAAACAAAAGAAAACATACACAAAAAACCAACCCTTCCAAATCTGATGAACACTTTATAAAATTATCTCTTATGTGTCTCTTTCCCTTAATCCTAATTCCTCATGCCAAAAATTACTAATTTGTAAACCTGTTTATCAAAACTTGCATGTAAAATGCTAACTTGACTGTTCCCTGCTGAGGGGAGAGGGGTAGGAAGGGAGGGTGGAAGGAAATTTTGTAACTTGGAAATATGCATGTACATTTGGATGAAAATAAATCAATATTTTTTTTAAAAAAAAGCTTGCCCAAGGTCACACAGCTAAGTAAGTATTAACTGTCAGAATTCTGATTTGAACTCAGGTCCTCTTGACTCCAGAATTGGTGCTCTATCCCTTGCATCACCTAGCTGACCCAGGACATGACAAATATTTCTAGTAATGTTGAACTTCCCCTGCCCACATCTTTTCTTTTTTATTCTCCTTTTAGGGTGAGTCATATATTTTTTGAATGTTGGTTAGGAATAAATCAACTCAATTGGTGGGTCTGCAAATCATGGATGAAGAAGGTAGATTTTGAAATCTGACACTATCAATTTACTAAATGCTTCACTACCTCCCCCTCTTTATGTTTGACTTCTTGTTATCTCCTTGCTTCTTTTCACTGCTTACATTTTTTGGCCTTTTATGTAATTTACAGTCTAGACACACTGGCCTAGTTGCTGTTCTCTGTATTTAATGTGACATCTCCCACCTCCTGTCCTTTGCTCAAGTTGCTCCTCACATCTGGATTGCTCTCCCTATTCATCAACCATTCTGGAACCAATTTTCTTTTCAAAAAGTGACTCTCAGGAAATTCTCTTATGACTTTAAGTTCTAGAGCAAGCCACTGAACTGGATTGGCAGTGGGAATTTTTCCATAGAGAATTTCCTGATAGTACTGAAATGTTAAGTCACTTATCTAATGTCACAGTACATAAATATATATATATATATATATATAATCACATATAAAACCTGAATCCAGATATTTTTGACTCTTAAGACTGGTTCTATATGTAATATGTTATGTTGTGTGACTATGTCTTGCAGAAGACAATAGATCTTCTATGCAAAAGATATCTCACATAGTAATTAATTAGCAAATGCTTATCAAATTGAATTTTGGTATTTTAAACTGACCCTTTGCTACTTAGAAGCAAATTGTACTAGACAGAGTTTATATTTGATCCAAGAAACAATCAGGAACCTTTGTAGTTTATTAAGTAAGGGAGAGGCTAGTCCAGGGGTTTAGATTTGGAAATGGAATAAAGTGGGATTCTTGTGATCCATATAACAAATATTAAAAAAAATTTGCTTAGTTTCCACAATATGGAAAAGATATTATTCAGTTTAATGTGTAGCACTGATTTAGTTCAGTCCCATTTCTCTGCCTTTTGCAGGCCCTGTTAGCTCATTCTCAAACCTAAACCATTGGATCAACCTGAAGAATGCAGAAATCACATTAAAACTTCCCTGAATATATTTGATTTGGAGCATGGGTGTCACCCAACTTTTTCTTTTTTCCTTAGTGATAGCTAAACTGAAGAAAAATTAAATTGTGATTTTTTTTTGGTTTTGTTTTTTCCAAGACAGTGGGGTTAAGTGACTTGCCCAAGGTCACACAGCTAAGTAATTATTAAGTGTCTGAGGTCAAATTCAAACTCAGGTCCTCCTCACTCCAGGGCCAATGCTCTATCCACTGTGCCACCCAACTGCCCCATCCTCCAACTTTTTAACTCTTCTGGGTCATATTGCCCAACAAAATATTGTCAAGGATAGCATACAGAATATAATTTTTATTTATAGATACAACATATTACCAATGGGTATAATAATCAAATTTAATGCCACATGAGTGGGCTTTGAGGGCCACATGTGGCCCACAAGTTGGACACACCTGAGATGATGTGGAATAGAAGAAATAACAAAATTCCTGATAGCCATATCCCCCCTGTGAGATTCCATGATCCTCTGAGTCTAAGCCAGGAAGGGTTCATCCAGTAGAATAGAATTTCCTTTGTGACAATCTGAAATTTTGTTGATGATTTATAGCCACTCAACATACTCAGTTAGATGATGAGAATATTTGCAAGACAGCCAAGAGTTTACCTAAGAAAAATGAACTAGAAATGTGGAGAGAAGAAAGAAAAAGGAGCCCCATCCAAATTCTATGCATATTCTAGTTGATTGATTGATTGGATGGTAGAGGACTCTTAAGCCAATTATAATTTCAAGGAAGGAGTTGTGGATTTCAGACACTGGAGCACCTCAAAGGGAGAGGGATTGCCAAGGAGCAGTAGGTTTCTGGCATCCCTCAAATCAGATTTCATGGGAAGCTGCCTATTTTGCCTACATTCATCAAGGGTCATCAAACTCAACCTCATCATTTTGCAGTTGAGAAAAATGAGGCCCAGAAAGGTTAAATTGTAATTTAAGAATTACAATTCTTGAAAGAATTGTAATTTCAAAGGCTTCATATTCCAAAGTCCCAAGATGATATTTAGAGGTAAAATGAATTAAATCAATTGTTAATTACAGTGCCCGATTAACCCAGATCCTGTAATAGTGTATAGTATCATTAAATTTTCACATTGAGTTATTCTTTTCCATTTCAACTTTTTGCCACTTTAAGATTACACCTGGTATTAATCCTAAGTAGTTGAATTTTCCTATTAAGAATTTTAATTTTTTATTAGTTTACCTCATAGTTTTCTCTTTTTCACATCTTTCCCCCCTCTTATGCTTTCCTAGTCTCCTTTTTGAAAGAGAAAAATGATCTGATTAATTCTATCTGAATAATTCTGTCATATTCATAACTTTATTTGATAATTTCAGAAAAAATGCTTTTAAAGAGAGGGCAGTATTTAAACAAAGGAATAAATTGTGAATTTCAGGCAATGGAGCATTCTAAGAGGGAGATTGCCAAGGAGCAGGAGGCTCCTGGCACCCCTCAACTCAGACTTCATGAGAAGCTGCCTGTTTTGCCTACATTTGTTCAACATCATCATTTTGCAGAGGAGAATGCTGAAGCCCAGAGAAATTAAAATATTTTGTCTAAGGTTCACACATGTACTTATTATTGGGGTAGAAAATATTGGGGGTAGAAATGATCCTTTCCCACGGTCTTTCTTGAAGTTCAGGAAGGAAAAGAAAAGTAATGTTGGCTCTGCAGCAGAATACATTTTTAGTGTTTTCTATTCTCAACATGAAACAATCAATAGAAAATCTATCCCATTTGCTATCTAGGTCCTGAACTGATGCAGTTGTGATGAGACCTGTTTGTTGAAATGTTAGGGCAAAATGCCCAGCTGTGATTTTTAAAGCAATGTATCTGTGAATCCTTCTTGTCTTGATTCATTTTCCCAGTGATAATTTATTTCCTTTTCTTAGGCTGTAGGTAGAGAAGACAAAATAGAAATAACTAAAAACCTCCTGATCATTCTTTGATAGATCTTATTTTCCACCCCCCCTCCAAACCTCACACCTCACTTTTTTTCCCTTAAGGATTTATTGATGTTTTGTTTTGTTACATGACTTTCATTTCCAAATAAACCCCCATTCCCTTCTCTGACCCCCAGAGAGCCACTACTTGTAACAGAGAACTAAGAAAAATATTTTGATAGACTTCTAAGAAATATTTCACTTGGTTCTGAAAAGCCTCACATAAAGCTTTTGGCCAGCTGGATTTCTTTCCTTGAAAATAAATGGTTGTCAACCACTCATGACTTCAAATGGAATTTAATTTTATCATTGATATAATTTTACCTTTATCTAAAACCTTCTGAGACTTTAATGAGAGTCTTCTTTCCTTTAAATAAATATTGTATTTGGTACTTTAAGGTGACTATTACTATAGAAGTGTTTAATTGCACAATCAGAATTTCAGCTGGTTATTTTCATCCTTTCAAAGTGTTGCCCTAATATGCTTTCAATGTCACATTCATAGATATGAAGTACTCTCAAAGTTTTTCTCACTTTTTTTTTTTAACTATATGGGGTACAATGGCACATAAATTACTTGTATGAACTTTGCTTTTTTTGTTCATGTAAATAAAATATCATCTGTTCTTTAAATTCAAGCAAACTTTAATTTGATCTACAGTCTTAGGTCGAGGGGAGAATCTAATTATTGATGGCATTAATTCTGTCACCACATACTTTTTATCTAGGTAGATATGTAAGGATAGCTAAAGCTGCAAGGTTTGGTTACCCTAATTAAAGATATTATAATCCCCAGTGAAATGAACGAGCTGAATTTTTCTCTTGAGTGTTCATTATAATTAAATGATATGAAGATTGAGTTTTCCAGGAAAAAGATAAATTGAGAACTGTCTAATAGAGTAATTTTCTTTAGAGCTTTATGTTTTAAGGAAAAAGGACTGAATTTTTCTTTGGGTAATAGAGTTGGGATGGGTAGGAGAAGAGTATGGAAGTACATGAGCTAAAAAGTAGAAATTTACATAAATTTAGTAGATCAAGACTGGAAATTTCCATAGAGAAATGAGACTATGTCCAGTGACTTTCATTTAGTGGGTGTCTTGCTGTATGAATGAGAATATATAGAAGACATTGAGGATACAGGGAGACTTTTTCTTTTCTTATCTTAGCAGTGACTCATATTTATAAAACATAAAATATTATAAAATATAACTTTTACCATCATAGAAGCTGCTCTTCTCTCTTTGCCCTTTGAAGGAATGGATTTTTTTTTTTAGGTTTTTTGCAAGGTAAATGGGTTTAAGTGGCTTGCCCAAGGCCACACAGCTAGGTAATTGTGTCTGAGACTGCATTTGAACCCAGGTACTCCTGACTCCAAGGCCGGTGCTTTATCCACTACGCAGCCCCTGGATTATGTTTAATGTTTAATAACGAACCCATTGTTTCAATACTCTGAATTTATCCAATTAATTTTCTTGGTCCTCATCAATATTTCAAAATCTTTCTGAATTAAGATGTCATACAGTATGCATGTATACTATATATCTAGTTTACCTCTTTCTACATATGTGTATATTATATATCTAAATTTTTGAAATAATAAGTTTCCTCCCCTTTCTTACTTTCTCTTCTTGTGAATTCCTTTTTCTTTTTTCTTAAGAAAACAACAATGCATCTCATTCCTCCCACCCCCCCTACTTTGCTCTATTTGTCTTAATTTTTTCTTTTCCTTTCTTTCTTTCTCTTTCCTTCCTTCCTTCCTTCCTTTTCTTTCTTTCTTTCTTTCTTTCTTTCTTTCTTTCTTTCTTTCTTTCTTTCTTTCTTTCTTTCTTTCTTTCTTTCTTTCTTTCTTTCTAGGCATTGGGGTTAAGTGACTTGCCCAAGGTCACACAGCTAGATAATTAAGTGTCCCCAGTCTCCTGACTCCATAGCCCAATGTGCTATCTACTGCGCCACCTAGCTGCCCCTTATTTAATTTTCTTTATTACCTTTGAGGACATTAAGGTTCTAAAGGGGAAACTATATTTTCTAGAAACTAATTAGAATTTGAAGATAATTTTATAGCCTCTTCCATTTTCTGAAATATATTTATCTTTCTAGGTTTCTCTTAATATCTGTGTTTGCATTTCCATGTTTCTTTCCAGCTCTGGTACCTTCATCAGCAATGCTTGAGAAACATTTATTTACTGTAAATGTTATTTTTTCCCCTACCTGTAGGATTGTACTCAAGTTTATTTTAAGAATAAGTTCTCTGTAGTTGCAAGACCTTATCATTTGCCTTTTGGAATATCATATTTCAAGATCTTCTTTCATATATAGTTGTAGCTTTGTCCTTGAATTCTTTTTTTCTGACTACTTGGAATATTTTTTTTTCTTTGACTGGGAAGCTTTGTACTTTGTCTATAATATTCCTGAGGGTTTTCATTTTGAAGTTTATTTCAGAAGATTTTTGGATTCTTTTTTCACTTTGCCCACTGGTTCTACTAGATCTGTGAAGTTTTCATTTGTGATTTCATGAAATAAAATAAACAAGCTTTTTGGCAGAGGGGGAAGAGATCATGATTTTCTAGTTTTTAGATTTTCTTTCCATTTCTTTTACATGTCTGTTGTTTTTGATAACCAATATTTTATGCTTTTTAAAAAAATCTCTTGTTTCTGTTTTTTCCAATTTTCAAGGAGTAAGCTTTACTACTTTTGGTTCTAAGCTACTAACTCCTTCATATTATTTCATTTATAACTCATTTCATTTATGATTTTATTTTTCTCTTTATTTCTTCCAGGTATTCTTATAGTCCTTGTTTTCAAGTCATTTCTTCCCCTCCCCTCCCCCAGGATTATGTTTAAAATTTTGATGTTATCATCTTCCAGATTTTCCTTTTGAGAGATTTTTGTTCCATAGTAAATCATAGCTTTTGGTTAAATTTTCTGGTTTAGTCATCTCTCTAACCTCATTTTGAATTGTGATATTGTGTGGGGGTGGGGGGGAGCTCTTCCACCACTTGTACACTTGGATGGTGTAGTCAATGTCCTAATCTCACTTTTCTGGGGTTCTGCTTCTGTTTTTCATTTCCTTTAGTGTATCTATACTCAGAACACTGACAGGCTTCATCCTGTGTTGCTTTTCCTGATATCAAGGCACTGTATTATCTGGAGTTTCAAGATCAGGATTTTAGCTGGTCTTTCCCTTCTGTGACAGTCATAGTACTGTCACAAGTGCCCATTTGGGGTGCTCCTGTGGGGTTCCAGGCTATTTATTACTACTAGGAACCTCTAGGGATACTCATAGGTTTCTGCTATTTATGTAGTCCTAGGCTGAATGAAAGCACTTACTAATGTTTCTTTTTGTAGTTCTTGGTTGTTATTCAGTCTGATACTTTCTAGACATGTGTTGGAATAAAAGTGATCTCCTTTGTGATCTATCTTGGTTATTAATTTTTTATTTCCCTTCATTATATCCTCTTACACTTCTTCTAATCTTTTCTACTCATTCACCTCTTTAGAAAAAAGGAGAATGTGATCAGCGCTGTTAATCTAAATTTGAAACAGACTGCTCTCATTCCAATGCCCCTTATCTCTCTGCTGCTCTCAAAACCCAGGCCCTGGTTCATACTATGTCTTTCTTTCAATTTCTTTTTAAAATTTTTATGGTGGCGCAGCTAGATGGCACAGTGGATAGAGCTCCAGCCCTAGACTCAGGAGTACCTGAGTTCAAATCTGGCCTCAGACACTTAATAATTACCTAGCCGTGTGGCCTTGGGCAAGCCACTTAACCTCCATTGTCTTGCAAAAACTAAAAAAAAAAATCTTTATGGGAATATTTCTGGTTTATGCTTATTAATGTGATGGTTATATATTCTATCTTAGTTGATCCTTATAAGTCCAAAGGGTAAAACCCCCAAAAGTAACTCAGTTGTGCCCAATACTTGAGAAAGAAGAGTTTCAGAGAACTCAAAAGAGTATCTGGAAAAAATGAAGGAAGAGAAGAAAAATGAACTTTCTTAATGAAACAAAAATTCTGGACTGGTAAAAAAAAACTGCAAGGGGAATAAATACTCTTGAATGGAATGACATTGTTAGGTTCTTTCTCTTATATCTGGCGCTTCTCCCTTTGGCTTCAACCTCCTCTGGTAAGTCTACACTTCAGGATCCTCCACCACAGCACTGGTTATCTTGTATCCATGGCTTTCCTGGTCAGAGTTCTGAGGACTTCTTTACTCCCTGGAATGTTCCTGATTTTAGCATTAGCAGATTTGTGCTGGCTGCTCTGCACATTCTTCTTATATATATATATACTTTTATATCTTTTATATCTCCTACATCTTCTTTGGGTGTCCTTTTTGTGCAGTTCTGGCCTGGATAGAGTTTACTGTTTTTTGGGGGTTGTTTTCCCTCTTCGGATTTCTTTTTTGTTATTTAGTCTATTTCCTGTTTTAGATTTGTACTGGACTATATTTGAGAGATTTGGGTGCTTTTGTCACATTTTGGTTTTTATAGCCAGATTATTTTCTTAAAATTCAATTTGTTGTGATTGGTGATGCTAACCTAGCTTCTCAGTCACTACTAAGCAGGAGTAACTTGGATTATGTAAATGTATATATTAATGTTAGCAATTTCTATATTTATAATGTTTTATAGTCAATAAGTACTTCACATTTATTTTGATATTTCCAGGGCAGCTAGGTGGCACAGTGGATAGAGTGCTACACCTGAAAGCAGGAAGACACAAAATCAAATCCAGCTTCAAGACACTTAATAGCTATGTAACCCTGGGCAAGTCACTTAATCCTGTTTATCTCAGTTTCCTCATTCATAAAATGGGCTGGAGAGGGAAAAAAAATGATAAACAACTCTATTACCTTTACCAAGAAAATTCCAAATGAGGTGAAGAGTCTGAAACAACTGAAAAATCAAGAAATGCTTTGAAGTGGATAGTGCAAATATTATAATTCCCACTTTACAGACAAGGAGTCAGAATCTCAGAGAGGTTGCACCCTGGATTATTTGGATATAAAGCTTCTGACTCCTGTTTCACTGCTGATAGAATGCCATTCTGCCTTGGTAAACTGGCTATTGTTCTCAGTAAGTCAGTGCGCCACCTGCACTGTGTGGTTTAAGTACTGGGAAGGTAAAGAATGGCAAAAAAGACTATTCAAGTGGTGATGGGGTATTTTTCTAGGTGATTGGAAATAAAGTAAAGCACTTATGTTCCACCCATTGTTTAAAATTGTCACATGAAATCCCTAAGGTAGCTTAAAATCTCTAAGGAGATAATAGAGAATGGACTACCTGAAAAATGAAGATTGACATGAAATATATATCAGGAATTTGCATCATCACTTTTATGGGACTAGCTCTGGAATCAAAAGATCTGCATTGAAATCCTCCTGATATTTATTATATTTTGGTCTAGATCTCAATTTCCTTATCTGTAAAGTGGAGAATTTGTACTAGACAGCTACTGGGATCCTTCTGATTATCTTGTAATCTTACAATAATCCACACCATTAATAGTTTCATGAGTTGCTTTGGCTGAAAGGATTCGTCACCTGAGAGCCAACCCCATAATGTTTAATAAATCTTTCTGGACTTAGCTAGTTTGATTGGACAGCATATTAGAGTATGTTGTTGAGAGCCATTAAGGATTATACTTGCCTGAAATATTTATCCATTTGTGCATTGTTCAAAATATTATTCTTTGTATTTTTCTTTGTTCTATTAAGCTTTATGTTTGTCATGCTTTTATGTTTAATGTCATTAAACTTGGTGAAATTATGTTGATGTTATGTGCTAGTTTTGGAGATGCTTAAAAAGGCCCAGTGTTCTCTGTTACTGAATCTTTTTTATTGTTGAAGAAAAAGAAAATCTAAATGTATTTAAGAATCTACTGCTAATTTCTGTGCTGATCATTTCCAATTTGCATTTATAGAATTTTATAGAATATTTGTAGAATGTTAAATAACTCAAAATTTTCATGTTTACAGTTAAATGTTATAGATTTTTTTTGTCACCAATTTTTGGCAAAATTATGAAAAAAAATCTAGATTTCTAATGCAGATGACCCTTTGGAGTGATTACTTATTTTTTATAAATTGTTTCTTTTTTCCAAAGGATTCACAACTGTTTTCTCTTAAGTAGAAACTTCTCTGGTGCATTAAAAAAAATTTATACACATCTTCAAGAGCACCTTGTTTTTTTTCTAAAAGCAAGAGGCAACTGTATAAAATATCCTGTTACTGATTTTATAATTAAGAGAAAAAATGAATTATTAAATGATTAAATTTTCTCTACTAGTGATCACAAAACGCAAAAAGGTACATTTGTGTTGCACTTATGCTACTTCTCATTTCCATATGAATCATCTGATTGGGGCTGTGTACATTTCCTCATACACTTCATCATCATCATCATCTACATATTTGAAATATTCATAATAGCAGCAGTAAACGTACATCAGTTTCTTAGCATCATGAAATACTAGCACTCAAAGGATAGAGAAAGAAAGAGGACTACAGAGGCAAATGATGTATGTAAAGGCTAGGCAGTGATAGAGCTGGATACTCAAAGCTACGCCTTCTGACTCTATGCTCTGTCCATTATTCTCTTCTCTTTACCAAAAAAGAAAGAGGGTTGATTTTATTTTTATTATTCTTTTTGTGACTTTTATTTTGTTCCTTAATTTTACACTGTTGATTTCAAACCTTCCTTGTTATTAAAACCAAGTCTCCATAATAGAATTCATTACCTGTAGCTTCTGCAGTTATATAATTGTAATTAACTTGGGGTATAGATAGTGGAAAGATAGGGTGATGTGGGGGGAAAGCAGAATTTTAAATTTTAAGAATGGCACAAGCAAATCAATAGTCCTTGTCACAGGGCTTCTCTGGTCCTGGGTTAATATCAAATTAGTCGATTTGAAGCAAAGACTTGATATTATAAGAAGTAATAGAGTGTTTTGTTTGAAATTCAGTTTTGTAATTTTAGGCTTCTGCTTTGTACAGATTCCTATTCACATTATTACCTTTATTTAAAAAAAAAATCTTCTAGCTAAATACAGTATAAACATAAAAAAGAACCCAGTCAGCAGAGGGATTGATTGCAAGAGAATGTAAAGAGAGGTATGGGAGAGAACACAGAATAGATTAAGGGGTAGACAGCAAGATGATTGCCATCTCCCCCCCCCCAAATTTGAATTCTCTAGCCTGGATTTAAATTTTTTATATTGTAGTTATTGAATGTTCAGCTTTTCTATTTGCTATCTTTTAACCATTTCAGTTTCTGATTTATTCTGTCTTACTGTTTTTAGAAGGAATTCTGGAACAGCTACACAAAGGAACCTCAGGGAGAAAACAGAGGAAGTAATTGGTATCCATTTTACCTTGCATTTCCATTAATCATTGGCCTTTTTGTTATTCTCCTCATCATATTCATAACTTGGAGATATCTCCTAAAAAAGAAAACACGCAGACAAACCATGTACATGAGGCGGGGAGCTCTCGAAGCTAGCAGTGATGGCCCCATGACAGACAGTAGAGGCCCTCTCCCATCTCACCTCAACATCGCTCATTCCCCACAGGAAGAACTGTTTGACAGCAGTGGGCTCTCCCCAGGATTTTTGGGCTTTGTAGGTGGGCGCTCAGATTCTGTCTCTACACGACTCTCTAACTGCGATCCACCACCTACCTACGAGGAAGCCACTGGTCAGACAAATCTGAGAAGAAGTGAAACAGAACCTCATTTAGATCCACCCCCCCAGTATGATGACATCATGAACTCCAGCTCAGCCAATGCCATTGCTATGGTACCTGTTATCACTACCATCAAGTAAAGCAGAAAAACAAGTCTTTATTTCTCTGATTCTTTTTAAACTACTAATGGGAGAATTTTATAGCACTTTATCATTGCATAATCATGCATTTGCATAATTTATTGGACCTTTGAAGTAAACCACTCCCCCCTTTCCATATCATTTTTTTCTTTGCTTTTGTTTATTTTCTTTCAGGTTTTATCAGTGCTTATTTTGGCTAGTGGGGAGAAAGGAACAGATACCCACAGCATTGTTCATATGGGAGTGCATATAAATTTCGGCTCAGTATATATGCAACTGGCTTAAAAAGCCTTAGTTACCTAAGAAGGGAGACTCACCAGAAACTGCGAAGTGTAGCATTTAACTAAATCTGCAGTTTAGAAAGCCAACAACATGCTAAATTTTGCAAGTAGGAAATTTTGCTGGACTAACTTTCCTCACTAATTTCCCATTTACCTTAAAATGAAAATGCATGCATTAATCTGAATTTAGACACTTCTGACAGAGATAGCAATAAATGATAAAGTGCTAACAACTTTTAACTAGTAAGATAATTGGTTTATGACATTTCAGGGTTTGTGGTGTATTTGGTAAAGAACCAAACAGTGTTTATGTATTTCTAGATGACTTTGGCCACATTTATACATTTCATGCTTTTTTTTTTCTTTTGCCATGAGATAATTTGTAAAATGGATATGGAAATCTATTATAGAATGATGCATTGCTCAAATTTGATCTTAATTCCCTCTTTACTTCCCCATTACCTATTAGCACCATCCCAAACTTGGCACTTCCACCATCCTCTTAGGAATATAATTAAGATTAAAAACTCTAAAAGAAAATTATTTTGTTACAGTTATAGGTTAGACTGAAGTCATTGCCTCAGGATTATAGGGAGGCAATTTCCCATAAAGTTAGATATAAAAGAATTAAAGCACTGTGATTTTTATATTGGTTTTCTATTGACAGAGAAAGATTGCAAAATCTGTGTAGTACCAGGGGCAAATTGGAATCCAGTTGCAGCCTCGTAAAGGTCTTTGATTGTGTCACCATTTTCTTTTCATTTTGTTATGTTTTGGAGGGAGCTACAAAAAGTAAGAAGTTGATGTAACACTCCCCTAGGCAGAATGTTTGAGAAAGAAATGCGAACCTGTATTGGTAGCTATGCTGTTCCCTACAGTTGAGTCTGAGTTTCTATGTTGCACTGATATGAAAATGATCAACCTATCCACCTGAATGTTTTCATGAAGCCCCACTCCTATGTTCTCAACCATTTCTCCACATCATCATAAATTCCAGTCCCCAAGAGACAAAGGGAATTGTTTCCTGAATATAAAAGAAATGTATATTTCTCATACATATAGACAAGAAAGATGATGACTCCGGACCAAGTAGGTTATGTGTTAGTGAGAAGTTTCAGCAACAATAGTCTATGTGAATCATTAATTCATAGTGCTTCCACACAGTCAAGAAGGTAAAACAAACTTCTCTTGACCTTGCCTCCAACAATGTACTTCATTCAGCCTTGATCCCACACATCTTCTACCATTTATTACTGTGCTGACATCTGGATTGCTTGCTCAGCATTAACTGTCCAAAGGCCCAGGGGAAAATTCTATAAGATTTTTAAATTCAAAAGTTACAAAACAACTCAATCATGGACTACAGCCTTGACACTAAGGACATTGTTTTCTTGAGCCTCATGAACATGACTATAAATTTACAGTAGACAGAGATGCCTTCTTTACAAATGAGAGGGCAGGACTATTTGACCTCCATGATTTCATCCAGTTCTTAATCTATATCCTATGTACCCTCAATCTTTGGCATTTTTTAGAGACTAGGTATTAGGAATTTTCACTTCAAAAGGGTTTTTTTGATGTGGTTTTTTTTTTTTTTATATTCTGTAGAAGCTGGTCAAAGCCCTTCTAAGATAATTAGTATAGTGCAGTGCTTGAGTTGAACCAGTAGCTAGAAGGAATTGAAGGACAAGAGCTGGGTATACCATAATATAGGCCTGAATTATGTTTGTTTCCCGTTTTAAGCTCCTGGGCTTAATTTTACTGCTGCTTTTTATGGATATCCAAGCTGCAATACAGAATGGATTTTGGTCTTTTGAAATAAAGGCCAGATCCTAAAATATATCAATCAGTGACTACAGCTGTTGATCAGAGAAAATCCTCTACAAGACTGATAAAAGGCAACGAGCCAGAAATGTCTGTGAAAGAGGCCAGAGGGGGAGAAAATACCACCTGTTTTGTTTAAGATTCATTTAGGATTTGGTATTTCCACTCTCATCCTGAAATAAAAATCCAGTTTTATAGACTCAATTTCTTAACATTTGCAGAAGACAAGGGGCTCATTCGATGTAGCAATATATTTTTTATGTTTATGCCTTTCCAGTCTGATTGATATTGCATTTGCCTTCAATGGTTTTTAATAAAGGTTTATTTTTGCAGAATATATTTACTACCTTTCTTAAATTAACTAAATTGAACCGTTTTTGCATTAAATAATTGAAGTAGAATTTACAGCCTTAGTCCTGGATGTTTTACATGTGCGACTGTTTGTGAACCTCTAAGACAAGCAACCTTGCCTTCTTTGAATGTAACAATGAATTGCATCATATGCAAACAATAAAGTGATTTCTGATTTTTTGATGACCCTTGTGGATAGAGGCACTGTTGTTGTTCATTCAGTAGTTGAATGATAACTTTGAGATTGATTATCTGATTGATATCTGTGGAGGTTATTCTAACTCAGTTTTGTGTAAATAACATGTATTTGATTACAAGATTTAATATTTGAAGACATTTGGTTTACATTAAATTATGGTATTTAAACATTTTACTTATGTTCATAATAGATGAGATTTTTCTTTGTGTCTGTGATTTTTGGTATGCTAAATAAAGCTATTTTTAAAACCAAGAAATTCTTTATGCCAATAAAATTATACTATATACAATTTTCTTCCAATAAATTTTTCTCTGGGGATTTTGAATTTTAGCTGACTGAATCTCTAAAATTTTCAATCTTGGAGCATATCTACAAAATTTTCCTCTTAAAGAAAGCAAAGAATAACTGGTGTGATATAACAGGCATATTTTAAATGGGAGTTTAAAATACTGAGAGAGAAAAGCACTTTTCTGTGAGAGCTGCATCAAATGATCCTGGCATGATATAAACTGGAATCACTTCTTCCAAGAAGTGTGTTTGTGTACTTTGTCAAGATCTTAGAATGACAAAAAATGAAGATACTTAAGGACTGGCTATGTTTGAAGGCTTCTCTTTAGCAGATGAAAATCAGCAGTTGAGGATGAAAATCTTGGTGACTACCAAAACTTCATTTTTTTCAGTTGAAGATGGGAAAATGGTTTGCCTTATCACAAACCAGTTTAAAAGTAAGTATTCATATTTGAGTGGTGTGGAATAAAAAGGTTTCAAATCTCTTCCTTTTCTCTTTAGATTAAGATGAAAGTTTGTTATTTTTAAAGATGGTGTGCTTTTCATAGGTAATTTAAACCACCTGCTCTTAATCTGGGGTCTGTAAACTCTTAAAAAATATTTTGATTACTATTATGACATAATTGGTACAGCTAGGTGGTGAAGTGGGTGAAATGGATGAAGTAACCCTTCTTGTGAAGACACATCTTCCTGAGTTCCAGTTTTGCCTCAGACTCTGGCTTTTAACTCTGGGAAGGCCACTTAACTCTGCCTTGATTTTCTCACCTGTAAAATGAGTTGGAGAAGGAAATGGCAAACTAAAGAGTTGGACATAACTGAACAACATGGTATAAGGGCTTTTATTCTTAATGCTATATTTTTTAATTTGATAATGTTATTCTGCAGAGGGGTCTGCGGGCTTCATCAGACTATTAAAGGGATCAATGACATAAAAAATGATGAAGAATTCCTCCTCTGGGCCATCTAGTCCAACCTCCCATCCAAAGTAGGAATACTCAGCATCCTTGACTTAGAGTCCTGCTTGTGTGGATAAATAAGCATGAAAGAGTTGAAGAAAAGCAATACAGGACAGCAAATTTTGACATGTAGCTCTTTAATGATCAAGAGAAAGCAGTACAAGTTTACAAAGCAACAAACCATTTAGTTAACATATGGTAAGTATGCAGGAAATATTCTTAAAACAAAAAAAATTCAACGGAAGTGGGGATCTCTTTCTGTATCTCTGAATATGTCAAATCAATAGCTTCTTTCCTAATCTCTCTTTCCTACCTCTCCCCTTCTTAGCCCACATTGTATATTACTGAACTGAACTCAGTAATCCTGATTAAATTATGTGATTTTTCTCCCCCTCCTTTTTGTGTGCACCTTCCCCCAGAATTTAGGCTCTCTATGGTCTCCATTAATTCTGAGCTTTGTCATAGTTGTGACTGCCTTTGATAATATGGACTTCTATATCTAATTATATATATCTATATCTTATCTTATATACCTAATTCTTATGTTCTTTAATATGTATCCTATAATTCTATTAATTGTTTATTGATTATTTCCTTTGTGCCCCTGAAAAGTTTATTTTATTATTATTATTTATTTTATTCTAGCCAGTAAGTCCTATTACTGTTATTTGATTCCTTCTCTACTTCAGCCTACTCAACCCTATTTCCCTTTAAGTTTCTATGAAAATTGCTTTCTATGTAATTTAACTTAGCAAATCTGTATGTCTATATTCTATTCCCCTTTTTGTTCATCTCCTTTTCCTAATTATTTTCTTGAGGGCAGGAACCATTGTAAATAAGAGAGAATAGAAATGCCAAATTATAATTCTCTCTTTATTCTGGTCAAATTATTTAATCAAAAGGGAATTAATTCCAATTCATTTCAACTCCAATCAGTTTTTGACTTCTGTTTGCATTCCATCAATTTTACACTTATTTTAATGTAACTACTGAAGTGTTCCATTTCAATATGTATTTTATCATCATAAGCTTCTTGAGTACAGAGGAAAATTTGGTTTATTTTATATCCTATCAGAACACTGGATACTTAATAAATGATGGACTCTGGAGCCTAAAATAACCCCATCCATGTTGTAAACCCCTTTTCTGAGACTTCTCTTTACTTACTCTGGAATTTTTAACATTGTGGGAGAAATTTTATGGCAATTTTTTATGCTACTTTAAAATTAAGCCTCTCAATTTTATCCATATATTTTTCTATCCTTAATGCAAACTAAATTTGTTTTATTCGAGTCCCTTTGTAGGTGTTGAAGCTCCCCAAAATTGGGGGGGGTTGGTTCTTAAGGAGGAGCAAAAACTGAATTAAGTTAAAAGCACATTTATTGCTGGTTTGCTAAATCTTAACCTCCAGCTAGCAGGCCTGGAGCAATCTCCAACCTGAGGGCCTGGAGGGGTGGTTACTTTTCACTTAAATGCCCCTATCCTGTCACTTTCCAGTTCATCCAACCCATGAAGGGCAACATAGAATGGGGCCAGACAAAATGTGGAAGAAGCTGAGGGAACCCCAGGGAGGTGGGGGGGGGGGGTTGAAACAGGGAAGGAAAGAAGACCTTCTAGTGAAAGGAAGAGAGGAAGAGTCTAAAGACCCAACCTAAAAATATACCTTCAGGGCCTATTCAAGGCATTACTGATCCTTTGGTTTTACTCTTCCTAGTTGTCTCTAAATAGCCTTTTCAAATGCTTATTGCTGGTATCTTGAATGGGTCTCACCCACTCTGATCAACTGGACCCTTAAAATATAGAGGAATTTCCAATCCCTTATTACAGAATTATAAAACCTTTGATTTAGACTTTCAGAGATATTGAAATTATCAGATTTAAACTCCATCAAAGCTATTCAAAGTTTGAAAACTATACATCATCAGTGATGAAACTGAATTTTGTAGTTGTTATTCCTTGCCATTATTCCTTCCATTTCTCTTCAGTCCTTAGATATTCTAATTACTATATTGCCAAATCCTTTCCCAAGATAACAACATTGAAGCACACTATCTAGCAAAACTTATGAACTTAGTGTCAAGTTGTTATCCAAAAATGAACAGTTAATTATTTTTCTAGCCCATAAACAAGTTACAAATTACATTGTGCCTTTATCCATAATACAAGTTTATTCTTGGTTATAGCTGCTCATTCAACTAAATCATGTAAGTTTAAGTAGGGCCATTTCTTATCATCATTTTTACCTTTGCCAGATCTAAAATTATTTTATTGACATTCCTTTAAATTTTAAACAAAGCAAAGTACTCAGTTAATGCCCTTTCTCATTCAAAATAGAAAATACATTTACAAAGAACAGTGAACTTCAAAAATTCTTTGAAATTTGGAGAAAAATTGATCTTACTTTAGACCATGTTTGTATCTGAATGAAAATATATTTCATAATCATCTCAGAATGTACTTTCCCACTGTCTTAATAATGATCAATCCCTACAAACCCAGCCACAACACAATATTTTTATTCATTGGCTTTTTTTTTAAGAAATCCAAAATAGAAATTTAGTCATTCCATTCAAGTTCCTTTCTGCTGCCTCATCAACGTATTGACAAATGACCTTGGGTCCTTGAAAAATTTGGCAGTTTTTATCAAGTTGCAAAGACTTCCAAGTATGGTTTACGCCACATTTGATTGTTAGAAAAGCCTCTGGAACCCTAAATTGGAGGTAAGTTCCTTGTGTTGCTACCAGAATTTTTTGAGGTCACCCAATCAAATATGGAATTTTGAGGGTAACCAAGAAAGGACGATCACTGAAAGATGAATGAATTCATGCACTCTGAGATTTTAAAAACTGCTCAGGATTTTATTATAAAATATAACAAAGTAAACTGGTTAAAAAAAACTTTTCCTCTGAAAGAGTCAACTAGCACTTTAGAACAGGGTGAATAACAACCCTGTTGCTAGGTCCACAGAGAGAGGGAGATAAGGAGAGGTAGGGATAAAGTCAGTTGGAGAGAACTGACTGACTCAGAGAGACTTGCCCTGGGTGGAAGTCCAACTTAGGTTTTTAATAGTCTTGCCCCTTATCTGAGCACTGAGGGCAAAAGGGGAAATCCCTCCTCCCCTTATGTGATGGTAGATGGTTGGAGACTCGGGGTGGGAGGGTGGAAATGAGACAGGATATAATTTTTTTTTTTGCTAGGCAGTGGGGTTAAGTGACTTGCCCAAGGCCACACAGCTAAGTAATTATTAAGTGTCTGAGGTCAAATTTGAACTCAGGTACTCCTGACTCCAGGGCCGGTACTCTATCCACCGTGCCACCTAGCTGCCCCTAAGATATAAATTTTATGTTCAACAATGAAATAATAGGAATCAATTTGCATCTCAAGAGCAAAGATCCTTCCACACCCATAATGATTCCCAGATGTAACAGCATTAAAAATTATAGAATTTGTTTCTGGTTATAATTTTTCTACATTCATAATTCTCTACATCATTTGAGGGCAATGACTTCATTTTTCTCTGTTTTTCTTATGCTTAAGAGCAGACTTGCCCATAGTAAAATTTAATAAATGTTTTTCATATTGAACTGAACTGAGCCAAGTTTGAAGAGACTTATCACCATAAGTTTGATCTCTAGAAGATTATTTTAACAGAAATATATGCAAAACTAATCAATGGGACAAATTGAAAGGCCTAAGTAATCCTTGCCCTCAAGGAGCTACTTTCAAGTGGAAGAAGCTACATGCAAGAAATTTTCTCAAAATATACACATGATAGATGGAAGATTACCTTAGGGTAATATGGTAGTAGTGGAGGGTATTGGGAAGGCATCATTTGAGCTGAATTTTGAAGGAAGTATCAAATTCTAAGAGGTAGAACTAAAGAGACAGAACCTTCTAGAAATAAGGGAGAACCAAGGGAAATGGTCAGATAATAGCAAGAATCCTAGTATTCCTGGATCACAGAGTACATAAAGTAGAAGAAATAGGAAGACCAGAAAGATAGCAAGGGGCAGGTTGTGAACAACTTTGTTTAAATGTCAACCAAAGGAACTTATAATTGATCCTGAAGGTAAATGGGGAACCAACAGAGTTTATTGAAATGCAGATTGACATGATCTCATGCTTTAGCAAAATCATTTGGGCAAAAGAATGGAAGACACACTGGACTAGAGACATTTATTGGTTTAGGAAGCTATTAAAATAGTCCAAGCATGAGGTGGTGAAGACTTGGACTAAGGTGAATGGATGAGATGGGGAAAAATATTTAATAGATATCATACAAGTAAGAATGACAAAATTGGATGATATATTGTAATATAAATGAAGAGGAATAAAAAAATAAGAATTGTTTTGAGAATATAAAGACTGAGGTTTTTGGTATCACCAATTTAAGATTCTTAGTTTTTTTGAATAGTGAAAGAATTCACACAAAGCCCTGGGGTATTAAACTTGCTCAGGATTTATTATGGACTGATTTTTTTCTCCTAGAGAAACAGCAAGCACTTTGAGAACAGGAATGAATAAAAGGCTAAGGAGGTTTGTTTGGGAGATATAGAGACAGGCAGGGTGAACAGACTAGGCCACCAAGGGAGTTTAGGCCACTTTTTTTATAATCTTGCCCATTCTCTAGGAAGTGAAGGGTCTGGAAACTGAGGGCAAAGGGGAAATCCTACCCCTCTTATGTGACTGAAATCAGGTAGAAGGTTCAAAGTTGGGGTGGGGGTAGAAATGTTACAGATTTTACATTTAACAATGAAAGAACTGGAGTCAATTTACATCACAGAAGCAAAGAAGCAGATAACATCTTTTACAAAGTTTAAAAGTATAAAATATTACCAAATCTGTTTCCAGTTGCAAATCTCCTATATTCATAACTCCCTGCATCATATTTTCATAATTCCCTGTATCAATAGGACATAAAGTTTGAGATATCCAAAAAACAATTGATAGTATATGACTAGATCA
This sequence comes from Macrotis lagotis, assembly GCF_037893015.1. Classification (NCBI taxonomy): domain Eukaryota; kingdom Metazoa; phylum Chordata; class Mammalia; order Peramelemorphia; family Peramelidae; genus Macrotis; species Macrotis lagotis. Next base: position 520,443,593 of record NC_133658.1, on the reverse strand, counting down.
AGAGAAAAATTAAGGCTATATCTGGGAATTATCTACATAGAAAAGATAATTAAATCTATCTGATGAGACCACCTAGTGACAAAGTATAGAGCAGAAAGAATAGGGCCTGTGACAGTTTTTGTAAATATTATACTATGAGGTGAATTAGCTACTTAATGGTTGTAAAAGTAAAAGAATCATTAAAGCATGGAAATCTGTGCAAGCAGTTATGAACCTCAGAAAAAGCACAAATCTTGAAATAGTTCTTTAATCATTTTTGGTAAGCATTACTAATTGGGCATGTGAATTTTTCTTTGGTAGTCCTAGCCTTATAATTCGAAAATGCAAAAGAGGTAGTTCAAACCCATGAAGCTCTATTGTCACATCCCACACCTTGACTTTGGGGGCAGTTGGAGAGGGCTAGGACTGGAGTCAAATTCAACCTCAGATACCAGCTGTGGAGCCTTAGGCAAGATACTTAACCCTGTTGGATTCAGTTTCCTTATCTAAAAAATAAGATGGAGAAGGAAAGGACAAATGGCAAAATGAAATTACCCAGAAATCCCAAATGGACTGAAATGTCTGATTATTTGCAGAATTCCAGTAAAGGGAAAATCCAGTAGTTTTTGAAGCAATCCATTTTACTTTTATACATTTTAAATTGTTAGTTTTAATATACGGAAAAAGTTTTTAATTTATTCTCTACAACTTAGGATCATAGATTTATAGCAAAAAGGTATAATCATTTTGTCCAATTCCCTTATTTTGCAAATTAGAAAATTGACACCTAAAGAATTGAATGCTTTTTTTTTTCAAAGGCCACATAAGTAGGAAGAAGCAGGCAGGATTCAAACCCTGATCCTTGAATTCAAAATCCAATGTTTTTACTATTCTACTGTACTGCCCCAAGAGACTAAATTGAAATAGTCAATGATTCCCTAAGTCTTCTATTATTTTAAGTTTAAGCACTATGAGAAATAAATATGTATGCTTTTCTGTTTTGAAAAACTCAGTTGAATTTCTTTGAATTAGACCTGCTAGGTTTTTCCAATGATATTTGTAAACAGTGGTTGAGATTTCTCCAGATGATTCAGTGTGGAAGTTAAAAATGACTTTAGTAGAGACTTTCTTCCTATGCAATCCCCACGGATATGTAGCCTAAATAAGATCAGAAAGCCAGCATATTGCTGACTACATGTGATTTTATTTAAAATCTACCCGTGCAAAAGGGAAATGAAATAACTAGTAGTTTGGAAAATCCATTCTGACATCTTCTTGTTTTCCTCCTACCTCTGGAGTGACCTTGGCCATGATTCATTTACCTCATGACATGGTGTATCAGGGCTGAAAATGGCAACTAAATGACAAATCCCTCTCTAATGGTTTCAACCCTATTTATATTTCTTTCCCCCCATACTTACCCTTCAGAAATATTTCAGAAAGATTTTTTTTTTTAGGTATTGTTATTAACATTAAAAATGATGCTTGGGGATTTGTATAGTCTATTACAAGTAAGGATTCATCTTACTGAAATATTAACTAATTGCTAAGGGGCATCTTTTCACTTACAAAATTCTTCCCAGACATCTTTGCAACATTCCCAGCTCAGAAACAACAAATGAAAAAAAGACTGACATTTTAGTCAGATGACACTGATTTGAATTGAAATTTTGCTATCTTTATCAACCTCAGTTTTCTGGTCTATGAAATGAGAAGATTGAACTTAAATCCTTTCAGATGTCCCTTTATCTCTAAATCCAGGATCCTGTAGACCCAAGCTTCTTCAAATTCCCCTCATTCCATTTAATATGCATTTTCAAGGTAGCTCAGTTTTGTTTTATCCAACGTTGAAACCAATTAGGATGTAGTTATGGATTAGACTAGTAAAAAGACTAGTAAAAAGAAATAATCAACTTTCAGTTAGCATAATTTTCAAATACTTATATACAGTATAGTCAAAGCGAATGACTATGGGAAGAAGATGGGGAAAGAAAATTTATGTAACTCCCTCCTACATGACAGGAATACTATATTCATCTAGGAAACATTTTTACTGCTACAATAAAGAGCAGTGAATAATCCTGGTAAATCTCTCCCAGGTCCCCACAGGAGAAGGAAAGCTCCAGGCTGTGGACACCAAATATTTTCCCTCAAAGTGGTACTGAAAGTTTGTAAATATCTTTGAAGAGGTGGGTTCAACAAGTTAAGCGTGTTTCCTTTTATTTTGAGCCAAGGGGCTGACTCAACTGCTGAAATGAGGTAATAGCTTAAATTTATATGTTAACCTTGAGGAACCACTCCTGGGCTCACAGAGGAACCGTTCCACTTCCTGATCTATATCCAGGTTTGAGTTTTGGCCCATATTCAAACCTGGGGAGCCTGGCCCCTAATGACTGCTCTGTTCTCTCACACTCTTCCACTCATAAAACTTCCCACCCACACGAAAAATTATCAGCATAAAAGACTCAAAAGCATGCACTAACATAACAGGCTTCAGTAACTTTAGGACTATGGTTACAATCAGTAAAGAGGTTCATACTTAAGCTTCATCAGAACATAAAGTACTTGGGATCAGTGATTGCATTTCACTTTGATCTGCACAGTCCAAAAAGAAATGTCTATTCATAAAATGTGATGCCTTAAGAGCGACCATCCTCTACAGTACAAAAGGTATCCTTTCTGCTAATGGGATGAAGGGCTGGATATCTCCAGATCTCAAGCTCATCTCTAATCTTAGATACAGTCACCTCAGGAATCATGTCACTTACTCATAAAAGGAAAAATAAAAAGAGGCACCTTGTAATTCCAGGTGCAAATCACCTGGTTGAATGGGTAGAAGGAAAAACATTTTTAATTGCTTACCATAAGCTAAACACTCTATAAAGGGTTTTCAGTTGTTTCTGGCTCTTCCTGATCTCATTTGGGGTTTTCTTGGCAAACACACTAGAATGGTTTGCCATCACCATTCAGTTCATTTGACAGATGAGGAGACTGAGGTAAACAGAGTTAAATGACAGGGTTACACAGCTAATAAAATTATCTGAGGTCAGATTCAAACTTGGGGAGGTGAATCTTTCTGTCTCCAGAATTTGCCCTCTATTCACTGCACCACATAACTACTCATGCACTGTGAACACAAATACAGAAATAAATTAGTTCCTGTCATCAGAGAGTTAACATTCTAATAGGTGAGACCACATAAAGACTGGGGGCCAGAGAAAGGAGTAATGGTCTGAGAAGTACCAAAGGTGGTGAATAGAGGAATAGTCCATTAATGTACCCTTTCCAGGTGTGGTCTTGGTACTGGTGACTTGATTCCAGCTTTTGGGGAAAAAAAAGGTAAAAAGAATGAAGAGGAAGGTATATGGTAGCAGAGAGCATAAAGCTAAGTGGCCTAGTTCTTCATAGGCATGTTCTCTGGAAGCCTGAATCAGAGGATGATTCATCTGGAGTGGTGGAGCTAAAAATGTTCCAGGGAGAACACTGCTAAGGAACTTCTCTCCTTCCAATCATAGCTTCTGATGAGTTTGTTTTTCATATGGAAGAAGTGGGCAGTGGGGTTAAATTGGAAGAACACAGCCCTCCCCTCACTGGAAATGAAGAGATAAGAGTACCACCTATATGGGTGAAACAAGCAAGGGATCACTTTTCTTTTTTTTAAGGTTTTTTTTTTTTTTTTTGGCAAGGCAATGGAAACCCCAAGGTCACATAAATAGGTAATTATTCCTCCTGACTCCAGGGCTGGTGCTCTATCCACTGCTCCACCTAGCTGCCCCCACTTTTCTTTTAAGAGATGCAGAACCCTGGCCATGTGCCACTGTCTTATGGCTGAGTAATTGACTTAAACCAAAATGCAACCTTCCTACATGCTAAACCAAAATCAAATGGGAAGCATACTTCATGGGAAGGCCCCTATAATGTACATCAACATTAAGCTTTAAAATTTTGCAAAGTACTTTACACACAGTTTCTCATTTGACCCTCACAACAACCCTCTGAAGTTAATACTTATAGGTATTCTATAGAAATTCTCTATAGGTATTTTATAGGAAAGGGAATTGAGGCTCTTGTACCTAGCCAAGTTCCTGTGGCCAGCAAGTGACAGAAGCAAGATTCAAAATCAACCTTTTTGACTTCAACGCTAGTGCTCTTGCCTTAGCACACTTATACAGACACTAATATGTATAACATATGTATGTATATATGTAAGTATATTTCATCAAGGCTTAAAGCACTGTATTTAGTTATTGAAGACTTTTACCAAGTGATTATTCTGAAAATAATAAATTCTGTGTTTGCTTTTTAAAGTTGAAAGAGAAAGGGAACAAGCAAGAAAGAAGATGTGTCAATAAATATTGTTTGTAGATTAAATTTAGAAACATAAGGATCAAACATGAAGGAACTTCTGCTCCTGAACTCTCTGGCTTTTGGTTCATTGCCACAAGACACAGATACCAAGGGTATCTGCCAACTGAGCAAACACAAAGTGAACATCTGATAATTTCAGGGATTTGTGGTTCTTTTTTCCTGATTGTTAATGTTTTAAACAGAGGATTTTTTTTTTCAGTTCTTCTGGGATACTGAAAGAGCAAACAGTTGAAAGAAATTGGAGATAAGAATGGTATAGGTTGATTATTTGTGATCCTGGTCATCACCTTTAATACTGAAAACTGATTAATGAGCAAATAAATGAATGCTCAAAGAAATTTTAAAGAAGGCTCATTTTCATTTCTCAGTGTCTAGGATTCCTTTCTTCAAACATCCCTATATGCTGGAGTAAAGGGGTCATTCTTCGTCTACTTTTGCAGTCTTTGGTTACATTGACATCTGCTGGTGGTTAGTGTGCCTGCAACATCTAATCATCCAAGTGCAGCAATGAGTCCATAAAAGAGCACTTTTTTTTTAAAAATCATCTACTATTTGCCAGACATTTGCATTAATACTTGTGGATACAGAGAGAAATAAAGACAGTCTGTTTCCCAGGAGCTGACAGTCAGAGACAACATGCAAACATTGGTGGTCGTCTCAGAGGAAAGGAACTAAGATTAAGGACTAGGAAAGGAAACTAGGGAAGCAAGAAAGCAGAGAAGAAAAGGGAGAGTTTTCAAAGCATGAGGAACAACCTGTGAAATTCAAAATTCTGGTAGCAAGGCCCGGAAATGTAACATGGGTAGTACATGAGATTTATACCTCCTCATCTGTGAGCTCAGAGGAGATTCCTGAACTAGATGGGAGAAAAGGCCAATTAGTGCTTGAGATCAATAAAGTACTCATTAGATAAAGATTAAAATGCATTTATAAAGCTTTTAAAATTAATTTTTTAAATTTGCTTTTGAGCTAAGCACTTCATTAGGTGCCAGAGAAGAATGAGTGTTCTCCCTTAAAAGGAAGCCTTGGCATGAGCTCTTACTTAGTAAGACATAGTCTGGATCCTTTGGACCCAATGGCAGCACAATATTGAGAAATACACCAGAGATAATTTTTAAACACCCCAAATTTTAAATTCTGTTGGCCAAAACTTGGTAAGATGGTAAGATTCAAGAACTGAGAAGTAACCATAAGCAACTTTAAGACTGACAGGATTTCTTTTTTTCTAAAGAAAGTATCTGGGGCGGCTAGGTGGCACAGTGGATAGAGCACCAGCCTTGGAGTCAGGAGTACCTGGGTTCAAATCCAGCCTCAGACACTTACTAATTACCTAGCTGTGTGGCCTTGGGCAAACCACTTAACCCCATTGCCTTGAAAAATCTAAAAAAAAAAGTATCTGAGATTTGTTACTTCTAAAGATGTAAGTTATAAGAGAGTGACAAAAGGAAATGGAAAGATGACCACTGGAGAGTTCTCTTTATAATTCTGCCATCAACTGAATTTAAAAATTATATATTCATGAGTTAAAGGTGAGGGAGAAAGGGAAAAACAAAATGGAAAATATGCCCATAAATATTATCTGTTAAATTTGGGGATATAAGGAATAAGTATATGCAGAGAGAGAGCTGCTCCTTGACCCCTTGGCTACAGGACACAGATGCCAAGGGGATAACTGAGGGCAGACTTGGAGACCTGGTATGAAACTTTGGGCTGTATCTCTTACTAGCTGTGTGACTGTTCATCTTGGCTCCCTCATCTGTGAAATGATGGTAGTACCCCTACTATGTATTTCATACACAAGGCTGTCAAGGGAGGGAAGTGATTTGTTATTTCTATGAGTGTTAATTCAGGGGAACATAAACTTAAAACTGAAGTATTTTATTATCAAACTATCAACAATTTATTTAATGCTTACTTTGTGCTAGACGGTTTATTAGACTTTGGAGAAATAATTCAAACAATGAAGCAATCTCTAATCTTAAAAAGTTTATGTTCTAATGAGTGAGAGAAGTATGGTATGTACACAAGTACATACAAAACAAATATAAAATTTTGCTGTCAAGTTGTCTTAGTCAGACTCTTCATGACCCCATTTGGGGTTTTCTTGGCAAAGATACTGAAGTGATTTGCCATTTCCTTCTTCAGTTCATATTACAGATCAGGAAACTGAAACAAACAGGGGTTAAGTGACTCATTCAGGTCACACAGCTAGTAGGTATCTGAAGCCAGATTTGAAGATGAGTCTTCCTGCCTCCAGGCCCTATTCACTACACTACCTACTTACCCTAAATACAAGAAAGTTATCTACAAAATAGTTTAAGATGGATGACAGTAGTAATTGGAAGGATCAAGGAAGGCTTCATAAACAAGATAGGACTTGGCATTTTGTTATGAGGAAATAGGGATTCTAATAGGCATAAATAAGGGGGGATAATGCATTCCAGGTGCGGGGGATGGCTAAAGCAAAAGCAGAAAGCTGGGTACTGTATTCTTTGTTTGAATAACAGAGAAAACTACTTTCCTTGAATCATGGTGCAAGAACTTTCAAAGCTAAACAATTTTATATTTGATCTTAGAGTCAGTAGAGTTACAGAGTAAGAAAGTGACATGGTCAGATCTGCACTTAAGAAAAATCTCTTTGTAGTTGTAGAAAATTAAACTGAAATGGAGAGAGATTTAAGACTAGAGAATGATTAGGGCATTGCAATTATTGCAATAATTTGAGTGAGAAGTGATAAAGGCTTAATATAAGACTGGCTATTGGATAAGAAAAAGGAATCTAATGTGAGGTAAATATTGATGATAAGGGGGCAGCTAGGTGGTGCAGTATATAGAGCACCGGCCCTGGAGTCAGGAGTACCTGAGTTCAAATCCGGCCTCAGACAATTATTGCCTACCTGTGTGGCCTTAGGCAAGCTGCTTAACCCCACTGCCTTGCAAAAACTAAAAAAAAAATATTGATGACAAGGTCGGACCAACTTATTGAATATGTGGGATGAGGAAAATGAAGAGTCAAGAATAACACCAAATGTACAAACTTGGAAGTCTGGAAAATGATGGTGTCTTTGACAAAAACAGGATTTTAGAAGAGGAAATGTTTTGGTGGGAAGAAGGACAGATGAATTCTGTTTTAGACATAGTGAGTTTGAGATATCTATAAGACACTGAGTTTGAAATGACTGTTTATGTGGACCTCAAGTTCAGGAAAGAGCCTCTATAGATCAGATCTACATATAAATTATTAAATAATTAATAAATATAGAGAAAGAAGAGAGAAAAGAAAGTTGAGAGGGTACAGGATAGAGATCTGGGAAACATCCAGGTTAGAGACATTATATGGATTTTGTGCAAAGGAAAGCAAAGAGAGGTCAGACAAAAAGGGACATATGTCAGGAGAATATTGTCATCACGTGGAATAAAGGGTGATGGACAATGTCAAATGCCTTGGAGAGGTCAAGAAAGATAAAGCCTGAGGAAAATATAAACAGATTTGGAAATTAAGGGAGAAAAGTTTCAATTGAGTAATGAGGTCGGGAGCTGTAAGAAAATCAATTCTTGACTTCAAATCCTACCACACATTCAATTTTCAGAACTTAAACCCATTTTCACAGCAAGTGTTTGCTATTCAATTTAAGCTAGGAATAATAATAACAACAATAGTTACTATTCATATAGTTAGGTTTGCAAAACACTTCATGGACCTTATCTCATTTGATCCTCACAAAACCCCTGGAAGGAAGGTGATTATTATCACCATTCTACAGTTAACTGAGGTTGGCAATGTATTGCCCAGGGTCATGCAAGTATCTGAAACTGGATTTGAGGTTAGGTTTTCCTGACTCTAGGTTCAACATTCTACCCACTGGGGGGGGGGGCGGTAAAAATAATCTGCAAGGTTACCAGAAATATATTTACTGTCTTAATATTATCCTAAGCCTCACAGAGTGCATACATGCAAACCTACACAATGTCAAGTGAATCTCTGGAAAAAGCTAATATTAAACAGAGAAGAATATTCTTTCAACAAATTCTGAATTTGTGATGGAGAATCTAGATTGCTCCCTGCAATTCTTTTTCAAAAGATCTTTATTCTGCCAGTTCAAATTCTATCCTTCCCTTAGGTTAGGCTTTCTTCTTTAAATGCAGAAGGTAGCCTGTGGATATCATGTAACCAAAGAGACCATGTTGTGCTCAGCTCGTAACAGTTTTATGAACAAGGGACTGGCTATAGGTGTCCCCTCCGGTTCTGGCTGCAACATCCATCAACACTCTTTCTTTATCAGTGCCATGGCACTACCTCTGGGGACAATGAAAATTTTTCTTTTTTCAGAATGCTTGTCATAGCTCAGACGTGATCTGTCATTGTTATCTTCTGAATTCTACTTCCTTTCAGCATGCACATCACAGTCCTCTTTCTATTTTAAAACTCCCTTTCTGTCTTATGAGTCCAATGTTGCTCGTATCTGCAGACCCCTGTAGGCTCTACAGCGACTAAGAGCATTCCAAGGTTACATCATTCTCTCAGAAGTTTACCCAACCTTAAAGTTATTTTAGAGTTATTTCTATAATTCTTGTTTCTTGCATAAAAGCTAGAGATAAATGTAGACCAAAAAAAGAAACTTAACTGCTTAGAGCATACTAGGGGTTTGTGATGAAGGATATTTTAATTTTTTAAACTAAATATTCACATTTAAAGCCAGAAAGTTCTAATCTCAGCAGCATGTAGGGTATTGATTTAGAAATGAGTTGGAAGTTTACAAAGAAGTCTTAAAGCAATACAATGAAACAATTTTAATATTTTGTCTAGGATGCACAAAATGCATTATGTCTCTTCTGGATAGAAGGAAACAAGTGTTTATTTGGTATCTATTATGTATCAAGCAGAGTGCTAAGTGCTTTGGCAAATATTATCTCATTTGTCTTTACAACAATCCTGGGAGGTAGTTTATTATTACCCTACATTACAATTATTTCATTATTATTATATTTACATGTTACATCACAAATTATTGCATAGTATTGCTTTTTTTACAACTGAGGAAACTAAGGTTAAATGTCTTTCCTAGGGTTTCTGTTAATGTATCCATGGTTGATATGAACTTAGATCTTCCTAAATCTACTTAACTGTGTTTTCACCAACTTTAATCAGCCACCCCAAATTCATTCAATTAGTAAGAGTCATAAAAGATCAATAGAGGAAACAAAATGCACATAGCCCAAGAAACAGAGACTTTATTCCCTTTAGATCAATAGCTGCATGGGCTTCTGGTAGTTGTAGTTTTTCAACATGGAAAGATAATCAACTATTATGAGATCTAGCTGGAGGAAAGAATTCGGGGAAGCTGAGAAGTTTTAAAATACTAGGGGGAGAGGGTTAGAGAGCAAGAGACCATAGAAGCAGCAGTGGAGGACATTTTTTGCTTGCAAATTAATTTTAAACATTGAACTTCTGGAAGCTTTGCTCAGTTCTACTTAGTTAGCAAAAATCTCATTTGGGAAGATTCAACTGGTTTTTTCTGAAAGAAAGATCTTCTTGCTCTTGTCCCTCTCCCTTTTCTGTCTGCAAGGGAGGTGGTTTGACCTCCATTTACTTTTTTGTTAAACTGTTCTTTATTGTGTCATTAATTCTTCAAATTCAGTTTTCTCTAGGTAATAGAGAAAACTGATCTGGATCCTTGATATATGTGTGGGTGTGAGTTTAAAATTCTGTCTGTGCAAATAGACAAAATTCTTTTCTGTTGATAATCTCTCTGTGTAAATAAAGACAAATAAATGTCTTTAATTACATAGAAAGTGCATGTATATCTTTAATTATGTAGAGGATTATATAATTATATGTATGTATATTTAATTATATAATATATGTCCTTATGTAGATATATAAACACATATGCACAAACATACATATATATGTATATATACACATATTTTTATGTAGTGAGAATGCAAACAGGAAAAAACTTTTGTCTATTTATATATAGACAGGATTTTTATGAGTCAGGGATCCTTATCTGCAGGGGAAAAATAATTCAGGAATTTCTGAATTATTTTTATAATATTAATTGTCACCAAAAGTAGCAGGGAAAAGAACACAAGAACTTGCTAACTATGAATGCAGCCTAAAAATCCTGAATATCTTCAGTAGATGGACAGAAGTAACTTGATTAGTGGATAGAATGCTGGCCCTGAATTCAGGAGGATCTGAGTTCAAATGTGAACTCAAACACTTGCTAACAGTGTGATCCTGGGCAAGTCACTTAATCCATTTACCTCAGTTTTCCTATCTATAAAATGAGCTGGAGAAAGAAATGGTGAATCACTCTAGTATCTCTGCCAAGCAAACCCCAAATGAAGTTACAAAGAGCCATGATACAAAACTAATCAACTGACAATAACAACAGAAAAGTGTGGCCAAAGGGAAAATAAAGTCTAAAGTTAGACCCTTTGGGTGGAGACAAGCATGGTGTGAGAGAATCCTAACTCTTTTCTAAAGGGAGAGGAGACTCCTCTAGACAAGCTCTATCATACCCAGTGAGATATTGTGCCTACCCTAAATATTTCCCCCAGCACTTAGCATTCAGAGTTCTTTCCAACACATCCTGAACCAAGTTCTTCAGTCCCAGCTTGACTTGTGTATCCTAGGACAGAATTCTAAAATCTTTCTGAGTTTATTTTGTGCTTTTTATTTAAAATTCTCAACCATTACAGCTTAATTTATTTTAAAAAATCTTACTTCCCATTCTTTCTCCCCACTTGTAAAAAAAGCAATATAAAGTACACCATTCTCACATCTACCTCGATTTTAACTTTTAATCTTGCTTCTTTGATCAGATTCAAGGATATTAAGGAATTTTATCACATATGATCAATGTGAACTATAAGAATGATACTGTAACCTGTAAAAACTAGTTTATTCAGACTCTATACAGCATCTGGAACTTGTAGAAGCAGCTTTATGACTTCATTGAACAAATTAGTATACATTTATATAAGAAGTGGCATTATATTAGATTTAAAGTCAGAGGTTCTGAGTTTAAATTCATCTCTTGCAATTACTACTTGTGTGCCCTTGGACTTTATTCTACTACCTCTAGAAAATAAGGGAGTTTGAGTAAATGACTTTTTTTTAAGGTTAAGGCAAATGGGGTTAAGTGGCTTGCCCAAGGCCACACAACTAGGTAATTATTAAGTGTCTGAGACTGGATTGGAAGCCAGGTGATCCTGATTCCAGGACTGATGCTTTATCCACTGCACCACCTGGCTGCCCAAGTAAATAAATGACTTCTAAGGTCACTTCTAACAACAGATTGATATCTCCAATCCCAACTTCCCTCCTGAGCACCAGTGTTTCATCACCAACTATTTGATAGGCATTTCAAAGTCAAAAAAATCCAAAACAGAGCTCATTATTTACCCCAAGCCTACCAAAGTAGCAGTGGAATCATCTGTTTAAATACTGAAAATATATGAATCAAGAACCTTTGTCAACTCAACACAAAAATAGATTTAAACTTCAAGGAAACAGTTATTCATGTTTTTTATTCTGATAATTATACCTTACTAAATGAGCAGTTTCCAATTGAGAAACTTTAAAGAAAAAAAAAAAGAAAAAAATTTTTATGGAACATTCCAGAATTAAGAAGAGGACAAGAAGTCTCCAGTTCCAGATTTATGAGTATAGTATGAGTATAGTTTCCTCACTCATGTGTCTTTTTAAAAGATGTTTGTAATTGTGGACCCACTCTCCCCCACATTTGTTGAATGCATTTTCTGTGTGTGTGTGTTTTATTAAACAAAAGTTCTTGAATGGAGAAATTTCTTCACTTTTACTTTTGTTTCCCTATTACCTAGCACAATATCCAACATAGTGGATTCAAAATAAAAAAAACTTATTGATTGACTTCAAGTTAGAAAATATTTTAGAAATTTGTCCTTCACATTTTATAAATGAGAATACACATAGTGTATTTTTATTATAGTTATTTGTATATGAACCATATCTTTATTACTATATTGTAACTTCCCTGAGAACCAGGACTATGTCTTATATCTCATCTTGGTAGGAAATTCTTTTCACTGAAATGTTTTAGCAAATTGTCTGAAATAGTTTTAGAGATTTGTTTGAAGCACTGCAAGGTTAAATGACTTGACCATGGTCATATAGTCAATATGTGTCAGAGGCAGGAGTTTTTCTGATTCCCTATATCTTTTAAAACACATTGCCATTCACCTGGAAAATATGAGGTGCTTAATGAATATTTATTGGATTGAGCTGAATTCCATGTGTGTCTGCTCCAAATAATCTATCCTAATTTAGTTATTTGATAATCAGAATGATATTTTATATGTCAATAAGTTTCAAATATGCTTTCAATCCAAGGTGAATTCAGGATAGGCCTGGTCATGTGTGAATTAATGGTAAATGGTGATATGGTTCTGAAGGGGCAGAAAAGTTTAATAACTTTAAAAGGACATTCATTTCACTTTCAAATTACAGCAGTCATTATTAAGAGCAAGATTCATCATTTAGAAACTAATATACATATGTTCATTTATCTCAGCACCACACAACAGATGGCCGTTATGTCTCCCCAAGTCTACTAACTGCAGAAATGATTTCATCAATTTGAGTGAAGGTTGAATGATTTATCCAGCCTACACTGAAATCTACAAAAATAACTCCATTCCAATAATTATCCTCAGGCTATTTAGTGTAAACTAAACAATTTACAATGTTTAAAAATCCTAAAGAAATATTCCAGTGCCTATTAGTTCTGTTTTTATGGGTGAGGAATTTTAAATGCAAGTCATTAAATTTGAGAAAAGAAACCACACAGTGCAATGCATGTGTTACCATTAAACTTAAGGAATTCATTCCTCATATTTCATTGAGTTTGAAAGAAACAAATCAAATTTTGATCAAGTAGTTTAACTATAGCCCTCATTAAAGGAGGCAGTGACTTCTGAAAGAAACTTTACCAAGTATATTTAGAATGAATGTCTAGAATTTCAGTGCCCTGTTTTGATGTCTAAATCTTATATGGGACTTAACTGATACAGGGACAGAGTCAGCAGTATGTTATAAAAAAAATAAAAAGAATGTTCTACTGGCAAGTAGCAGTCTAGTTTCACATCTATCACTTGCATTTTTCTCTTTAAACTTTTTAAAATTCAATGTATTTTATTTTTAGTTCTAAATTCCCACTCATTGAAAAGACAAAAACCCCCACAATCATTATAAATATATATTGTCATATAAAACAAATTTCCACATTAGCTATGTTCAAAAATAAAAAAAAGCAAGAGTAAGGAAATAAAAAATGGGTCTCAATCTATA